>NC_090444.1:127888015-128188327 GCF_031143425.1 Pleurodeles waltl
ACATCCTCATCGTCCATTGCAGTAGGGTGGTGTATTGATCTCTTCTGTGTTTATAGGGACTGGCTCCGCTGCTGACATGTTGGCATTATCCACTCCCTCCGCACTGGGTTCCTCAAAATGTACCCAAGAGAGATCTGTGGAACATATGAGATACTACTGTACCCATATTGTACTATACATACACAACTATACTTTCACTAGACTTGTAATTTCGAGTATTCCTGACTGATGCATGCTGTTGGACTCTGTAGTTGTGTGCATGGAGTTGTGCCCTGAGATGTGTAAAAAGGTAATTTGTGACACTTACTTTTTGAGGTTCCTGGTGCTGAACTGTCAATTTTCCCGATACCCACAACAGCCTCCTGCTCCACTGTGGTCTATACTGTTCTGCAGGACTCCTTCAGTCACTCCACCACTTTTTCTTTGGTCCATGACCTGAGGTCATACCATCTCTTGCGTATTTCCTCAACTGAGCAGTGTCTGACTCCTATCATATTTATTTTGGACTGTATTTTCAGCCAAACCTTCTTTTTTTGGGAATCAGGTACTGTCATTAATGCCCTCCCAAATAAGACATTGTGGTGCAGACAGCACTCCTCTGTAATGACTTCCAACTGCTCCTCAAATTTCAGCTTCCTCTTCATCCCTGCTGTGTTTATATCCTTGGTTCGGATGGCCATGGCTGTTGTTGCTCCCCTCAGCTTGGTTAGTCTCTGCTGTGTGTGCTTGTTAGACTCCTCCCACACGCTTGTGAGGCACTTCCCATTTCAGGGTTCAATACCCATCACCAGGAAGTGTTTTTCCCATGTTTCACACTCCCGGTCGCTATTTGCAACTCTCGATCACTATTTGCGAGTCAGACTTACATTTTGCGACCCAGCATCGCTAATTGCGATTCGGAGCAGGTCCAGTTGCAATTTAGGTAATGGCAATTAGTGATTTCCCAATTGCAATGTCAGTTGGTACCGAATCACAAAATGCCTGGTCACTTCCTACGTACATACCAATTTGTAATTTGGTAATTACAATTTGCATGGATTCACAATTAGGGAATTGCTACATTGTTGGGTTCCCACATGTGGCCCTTATTCTCTAGAGGCTTTACGCAGTATCATGTGCTCCCACCCCTCAAAGGTAGGCTTCTGATGGCCTCTAGCTAAGGTGACCACTTCCCTCCAGGTCATCATGTACCGTTTCCAGTCTGGACATTTTTGTGATACACTAATTTATTCTAGGTGTTGTAGTCATGTTTTCATTCCATTCAGCTTTGAGTATTAACGCAACCAAAAACAATGATTTGCAAATGAAAGGTTCAGGACTGGAGGCAGTATCCCTAATGACATGGATGGAGGTTCTAACTTTACCTCAGGCGCCAAGCCTCATATGAGAAGGATGATCAGTTTCCAACACTTCATAACAAATACATGATTTCCACTTCTTACAAACAGTATGTGGCATCCATGTAAGCACTTCTCCCATTAAAAGGCTGTTACAATGTTCAGTGTCTTGAGTACCCGCTCAGTTTGATCATCTGACCTATTGAGATTAAGAAGCCGTTAGACGGAAATTTGGTCTGTGGAAGTCCTCAAGAGCATATTTATTTTATTTTTGCGTCTCAGGTCAGATTTTATTTGAACACATTGTTGTTGAAAAGGAGGGGATATCATAAAATTATAGAATAAGACATGGAAAAGAACAAAGAAAAAAAGAAATCCCTTGCCTTTTATGATCTATACTCTAGCAGTGGTCCCCAAATTCTATTCAATTGCCTCTGTCCATTAAGACTTGTAGCACAATAATGATGGGTCTTAGTCACCCACTATACCTCAATTGTAAGTGTGTCATTATCAATCCATTCTATTGCAATGACTAGCTGTGCAACAACTATTGCTGTAAGCAAAAAAATGGCATTGGCTTCAAATATTTACAAAATAATGCTATTTGCAGAAAATGAAATGTCCCCCTGCAAGAGCTTTGATAGACATTCTGAAATAGTGGACCAAGAAAACTCATAGAACATGTTGGTTGACATACATATAAATCATCACATCATCCATATAACACCTGGAGAATTGGAAAACCTTCATAATCTTACACTTATACATTTTACAGGGGGTATAATACAAAATAACTTTAAATTGTTGTATTTGCTGATGGGCTGCAATAAATGTATTCTATATTAAAAGCTTGCTTACGATCCTCAGAGAGAATTTGATATCCTAATTTAGTAGGTGATTTGGCTGCTATATATCAACATCATCAGCTACTGTGGCCATGAAGGCCTGGTATAACTAACATCTAGTAATATGATCTATTTTTCTTGGTATTTTATCCATATTATTCTCTTAACCATAATCAAGCAAATAAATTCACAAATTTGCAAGCATTGAAAAAAAACACTACCTGGGCAGGCCAAATTATTTATGAAGATCATCAAATAAAAGAAGTGCTCATCTGTAAAGAGGTGGCCCAACCTCTTAAATGCATTCTCAAATTTTGCCTCATTCTGAATTTCACAAAATCAGACAAGGATATGAAGAATATAATGCTAATTATGTCTTAAGTTTGAACTCTAAATAGCTGGTACTCACTGAAATGGGTACTTAAGTCAATGACAGAGAATGAAAAGTTGCATACATTATTGCATGCGTAACACATGCCAGTGACACAAATAACAATCACAAAGTTAAAAATATAAAATAAAAACCAGTAATCATTTTTCTCACACCTCAAAATATTTATCTACAACACATGTTCTCTTTTTTACCAACCTTCTAAAAATGGGATTGATTACAATTTGTATTTTTAACAGGACTGACCAAGGTGACCAGAAACATTTGTGAATTTCCTTAAAGTGAAGTGCTTTGGTTTGTGTCTTTGTATTTAAATAACACCAACTTTCCCTACCCATGACGCAACCATAACCTATTCCTGAACCTCTGGTCAGTAGTGAGTGGGGGCATTTTAAAGCGCTCTATCACAACAGATCACCCCTACTGTTCTGCCTCATTCTGCCAACAAATCGGTTTCGATAAAGTTTAGCTGTATTTGCTATGCTCACATGAGTAGATTATGTTCCTGTATTGGTGAGTATTCTGCACACATGCATATTTTACAATAGAGGCACTAGTGTTAGAAGTTTCATTATATGGCATATGCTATGGGGCATATTTTAGGTAGGAAATTACAGTTTCATGTTTTCTACAAAAGGTACATGTACGGACATTGTTGTTTTGGGATATATGTTTATGAAGGACTGCTACTGTGTGTTTTGGTGCATATCTTTCCTTGTACTGGATTAACATGCATTCCTGAAAAGTTGATTTGGCATCTATGTGGGCATTAAGTGTGAATTAAAATGCTGGAAACAACAGTAACATATCAATGGCACAAATGCATGCATGTATGTTGTTATTTTTGTTGCTTTGTTCCCGGTGTTTTTAATCATTTTGTGCTATATGGATTTACAAAAGCATTATATAGAAACATGTGTGGGATACGTTTTCTCATTAGAAATGTTTTAAGATGTATGAAACAATTCTACAGCTCTTTGTCAGGTAGGTCGCTCCCCTGCTCACGCAGCGCCTCCAGTCCCTGACTGCCTTCCTCTCCTGTGAGTGTGCTCCCCCCTTCTTGCCCGTGTACCCCGAGTGCTTGAGCTTGTGCCGGTGCTGACTGAAATCCCTTTTCTCTCCTTGTATCCCATGCGTGTGCCCCCGAGTGACTGAAACTCCCCTTTTCTCTCCTTGTATCCCGTGCGTGTGCCCCCGAGTGCCGTGCGCCGTCCTCCCCTCTCAGCCCCTCCTTTTTAGTAGATTTTAGTAGGCTCTTGTTCCCTTTTTGCCGTCTTGCCGCTTTTCCCGCCGCTCCTACCGCGCTTTTCCCGCCGTTTTTTGCCGCTCTTTTTTGTCGCTCTTTTTTGCCGCTCTTTTTTGCCGCTTCCAGCTCCCCTGCCCGCCCACCTCCCGCCTCCCAGCTGACCCCGCCTCCCCACCTACCCCTTAAATGGCGGCCGCTGCGAGGCAGAGGTAGCGACCACTGACCCTCGGGTAGGTCGCTCCCCTGCTCACGCAGCGCCTCCAGTCCCTGACTGCCTTCCTCTCCTGTGAGTGTGCTCCCCCCTTCTTGCCCGTGTACCCCGAGTGCTTGAGCTTGTGCTGGTGCTGACTGAAATCCCTTTTCTCTCCTTGTATCCCATGCGTGTGCCCCCGAGTGACTGAAACTCCCCTTTTCTCTCCTTGTATCCCGTGCGTGTACCCCCGAGTGCCGTGTGCTGTCCTCCCCTCTCAGCCCCTCCTTTTTAGTAGATTTTAGTAGGCTCTTGTTCCCTTTTCGCCGTCTTGCCGCTTTTCCCGCCGCTCCTACCGCGCTTTTCCCGCCGTTTTTTGCCGCTCTTTTTTGCCGCTCTTTTTTGCCGCTTCCAGCTCCCCTGCCCGCCCACCTCCCACCTCCCAGCTGACCCCGCCTCCCCACCTACCCCTTAAATGGCGGCCGCTGCGAGGCCGCGCAGCGGGCGCGCCGCTGGCGCGCCGAAGGCGCGCCTAAGGCAAGCCCGTCTGCGCCCGTCCGCGCCTGGACCGTGCCTAGTGCCCGAACCCCTGGCCCCCGCGCCCCCCGCTTGACCTATGACTCCGCCACCCTCGCCAACCTCAACCCCGGCCGCGCGCCGGGCTGCTACCGCGCCACCCCCAAACGTACCCACGGACCCTTCACCTGCAGCAACTGCCGCTTCACCTGCCTACGGACCCACACCGCCACCACCAAGAACGACGCCCCCGGAAGCAACCTCGAATGCATCCTGGTCAACACCCGCTCCGTCCACAGGCACGCCATCGAACTCAACGAACCCAGACATCGCCTTCCTCACCGAGACCTGGATGAACCCCTCCTCGGCACCCGACATCGCCATAGCCATCCCCGACGGCTACAAAATCATCCGGAGAGACCGCTTCAACCGCACCGGAGGAGGCATCGCCATCGCACACAAAAGCTCCATCAGCATCTCGACCCACACCGACAACTCACTTCCCGACGCCGAACACCTCCACTTCGCGATCCACATCGACCCCAAGACAACCCTAAGAGGCACCCTCATGTACAGACCACCAGGACCCCGCACCAAGTTCAGCGAAGACATCGCAGACTTCGTCAACCCCCACGCACTCTCATCCACCGACTACATCCTCCTAGGAGACCTCAACTTTCACCTGGAGAACCACACCGACAACAACACCACCGCCGTTCTAGACAACCTCGCCAACCTGGGACTGAAACAACTGGTCAACACCCCCACCCACTACGCCGGACACACGCTCGACCCCATCTTCTCCTCAAGCAAACACATCACCTTCAGCCACACCACCGAACTCACATGGTCGGACCACAGCTGCGTCCACTTCAGCTTCAAGAAAACCACCGTGCATCACCACACCCGGCAACCACCAAAAAGATACTGGAACCGAATCACCACAGAACAACTCGCAGCAACGCTCTCCCTGAACCAACCCACCAGCACCAGCAACCCCAACGAGGCCGCCAACAACATCACCAACTGGATCTCCGACTGCGCCAACCTCCTGGCCCCTCTGAAGACCCAAACCAACACCAACAACCACAAGAAAAACTCCTGGTTCACCACCGAACTCAAAAACTCCAAGAAAGAATGCCGCCTCCGCGAGAAGACATGGCGCCTCAACCCAACAGAGGAAAACCTGACAGCTCTCAAGGACACCACCCGCCAACACCACCAACGCCTCCGCACCGCACGAAAAACAGCCTACCAGAACAGACTTGACAACAACGCCCACAACAGCAAGGAACTATTTGGCATCGTCAAAGAGCTCTCCAACCCGGACGCAGAAACCAACCCCATCCCTCCCTCACAGGACCTCTGCGACTCCCTCGCGACCTTCTTCCACCGTAAGATTGCCGACATCTACAACAGCTTCACGACCACCAACATGAACCCGCCCCCGGAAGCCGCAAACGACATCTCCACCATCCTCGCCTGGAACCCTACCACCACCGAGGAAACCACCCGCGTCATGAACTCGATCCACTCGGGATCACCCTCCGACCCCTGTCCTCACCACATTTACAACAAGGCCGACAACATCATCGCACCCCACCTCCGAGACGTCATCAACGCCTCCCTCACCACTGCTACCTTCCCTGAAAGCTGGAAACACGCAGAACTCAACGCCCTCTTAAAGAAACCTACAGCAGACCCCACCGAACTCAAAAACTTCCGGCCTATCTCCCTCCTACCGTTCCCCGCCAAAGTGATTGAGAAAATCGTCAACGCTCAACTCACCGCCGCCCTGGAAACCTCCGACTCCCTCGACTCCACTCAGTTCGGATTCAGGGCCAACCACAGCACCGAAACCGCCCTCATCGCAGCCACGGACGACATCCGAGCCCTGACCGACAAGGGTGAAACCGTGGCCCTCATTCTCCTGGATCTCTCTGCAGCCTTCGACACGGTCTGCCACCGCACCCTGATAGACCGCCTCTGCAGCGCCGGCATCAGAGGCAAGGCCCTGGAATGGGTCATCTCCTTCCTCTCCGGAAGGACCCAGAGAGTCTGCCTCCCCCCCTTCAGATCCGCAGCCACGGAGATCATCTGCGGCGTACCCCAAGGATCCTCCCTCAGCCCCACCCTATTCAACGTCTACATGACCCCCCTGGCAAACATCGCACGCAAACACGGACTCGACATCATATCCTACGCCGACGACACCCAGCTCATCTTATCCCTCACCAACAACCCCACATCAGCAGGGACCAGACTGCACGACGGCATGAAGGAAGTAGCGACCTGGATGACAGACAGCCAACTGAAACTGAACACAGATAAAACGGAGGTCCTCATCCTCGGCCCTACCCCCTCCGCATGGGACGACTCCTGGTGGCCCCCCGCCCTAGGCAGCACTCCCCAACAGACCAACCACGCACGCAACCTCGGCTTCATCCTGGACTCCTCCCTCTCGATGACCAGACAGGTCAACTCGGTGACCTCAGCGTGCTTCAACACCCTCCGCATGCTCCGCAAGATCTTCCGCTGGATCCCCATCGACACCAGGAAGACCGTCACCCATGCCCTCGTCACCAGCCGCCTGGACTACGGGAACACTCTGTACGCCGGCATCACCACCAAGCTGCAGAGGAAACTTCAACGGATCCAGAACGCCGCAGCACGACTCATCCTGGACATACCTCGCCACCACCACATCTCCGGACACCTGAGAAAACTCCACTGGCTCCCGGTCAACAAGAGGATCACCTTCAGACTCCTCACCCACGCACACAAAGCCCTCTACAACCTCGGACCCAAACTCATCAACTCCCGCGTCTCCTTCTACACCCCTCCGCGCACTCTGCGCTCCACCGGTCAGGCCTTGGCAGCTGTTCCCCGCATCCGCAAAACCACCGCCGGAGGAAAATCCTTCTCTTTTCTGGCAGCGAAGACCTGGAACTCCCTGCCCAGTCACCTTCGCGCCATACCCGAACACCTCCCCTTCAGAAGGCAGCTCAAGACCTGGCTCTTCGAGCACTGACCCCCTCCCCCCCAGCGCCTTGAGACCCTTATGGGTGAGTAGCGCGCTTTATAAATGTGATTGATTGATTGATTGATTGATTTGTGCACTGCATTAAATAATAACAGGGGTACAGTAGTGGGGCTCTCATTTGTGAATCAGTTCCCAATTGTATAACACTACTAGAGATTAAAGAAAAGGGCTATGAATTGATGCAATACAGCCAATTCAAAATCTTGTTTGAGAAACCTGCCAAGGACATGGGACTAGTGTATAGCCCTACACTATGTCCAACATTAGAAACCTTATTACCAAGAATGGGATTGAAGCTGTCTCAAAAACACTTGAATAAAGCAATAATTATCAGGTATTAAAATGTTGGATCATTTTCTTTGTGGAAAAAAGACAATTTTAAGTATACTTCTATATATCAAAATATTGATAACCCTAACCTCAGACTGGTTAAAGCCAAAGTCTTGGATCAGATTTAGATGTATAGTCATTGAAGTCACTAGACATCTAACAGGCCAGGCCAGCCAATGTCACTGCCTAGAACATCATTTCCACAGTGTTTTACCAAAATTTTGAATTAGAAATATTGTTGGTCACAAATATCGTGGCCAGAATAGTGTGATGTCAGAAACATCGTGGTACTTAATACTGAAAGCAATAATATATTTGTTTTAGGTATTTAATAGTGTTTTGTGTATACAGTTGTACATAATTGCATTTAATATAGCTATAATTAATTCGATAACTATCAGTTATTTTAATATTATAAGTAATAAAATGTAATTTGTATTTAATTTGTTTTAGTACAGTTTTCGATTTGTATATGTTTTTAATTAATTAGAAATTGTGAAATTATTAGCAGGTTTTTGAGTTTGTAGGGATTATGGTGGGAAGATGTTTTAAATGTAACTATTGCTTTGAATATATAATTATTTTCATATAATTTACTTTTTGAATTGATAGCTAATTATGCAAATCCATTACCTGATTACTTGTATTTTAATTTGTTGATTTTCAATTAACTGTTATTCGTTGACCAGTTTATTTATTACACTGTGTTAGTGAATATGAAATTTGTTAATAGCTTTAATTGCAATTGTTTTATTTAATAAATATGTTTCTAAATATTATTATTTATTTTTAATATATTTCATTGTTTGAGATGTTTGCTTTTAATGGCATTAGAAAGGGCAGTGATTTATTTTAAACTTTTTTATATTTTTTAAATGTTTATTTCTCAATAAAATGTGTATTAGTAAAATTACATTTTGTTTTATAAGTAACAAATAATTTTATTATTTTAAATATATTGTTAATTTTGGGGTCTATTTTTAAATGTTTTATTTAAAAACATGTGGGTGTGGGAATAGTAAATCTGACACCTTAATCAAACACAATACTTTCCCTACTGTTGATTGGAGTGGGAATAGCAAATCTGAGTCATCCTATTCCAACACTTTCCCTAATTCTGCTTACATTGGAGTAAAAATAGTAAAGATGATCCCTCCATAATCCAAAATGTCCCTACTATTGCTTAGATCTGAGTGCAGATAGTAAATCTAACCCCTCTAAGGACCATCACTTTCCCTAATTATGCTTATGCTTGAATGACAAACTTAACCCTTCCAATTACAACATTTTCCCTACATTTGATTATGTTGGAGTAGAATAGTACATTTGCACCCTCACCCCCACGTTCAAACACTTTCCCTACTGTTGCTCAGAATGAAGTGGGGATAGATATTCTGACCCTCCAAAAGTCCAACACAGTTCCTACTTGTGATAAAATTGGAGTGGAAATAGTAAATCTGACTCCTTCAAAGTACAACACTTTCCCAACTGTTGCTTAGTTAGCATTATTATAATGTGTTTTATTAAACGTTGTTTATTATTATTAATAGTATTTATAAAATTAAACAATTTGTATTTTTTTTGTTTTATATTTACACTTTTTAGGAATATTCTTTTTTTTATAATTTGCTATATGTTTGTGTTTTATATATTTATTATTTTGTTCTTATCGGCATTACTGATAATTTTAATATAATTTATTTGCATTAATTGCTTAGATATTTAAAAAATGCTGGTGTTAATTATATTAACATTTTAAAATGTAATATCAAAATTAAATTAAATGTTATGCTATATAAAATAAATTAAATGCACTTACCTATTTCTGACAATATTCTGTTATTTCTATATATATTTGTAGTTTACATGCAAAGTTTGTAAACACAATATTTTGGTTCCCAAAAATGTTTTCAGAATATTTATGTATCTCAAAAAAGTTGTTCCTGATATTTTATCATCCAACCATTTCCTTAGCAGACACCTCTGCCATTGCATCAACATGAAAGCTGTCTATGATGGACAGCTACATCTTCCAACAATCACCTCTTGAACGTTAATTGGTTGCTGGTGTTTTCATGACATGTGTAATTGGTTGGTTACAATAACTCACATTGAGTTGGCAGTTACATCTAGGGGATTGCATCTCAGTTTATATTCTATGGTCAGGTTTGAACCACATTAGTTGTTGACCAGCAGATGATATCAGAGTTGAAATAGTGATTTCGTTTACAATCATTTTCTCTATCGCCTTACCCAGCCATGGTAAATTGGAAACTGGCCGGTAGTTTGAGGTTAGAATGGGGTCAAGTTTTGAATTTTTAATAATGATTGTTTTTTGGCCAGCTTTTAATGGTGATGAAATTATGACTTAACAAAGAAAGATATTTATCAAATCACATATAGGGCCTCCTTACGAGTTTGGGGGTCGGACCGCCAAACTGCCATGGTGGCAGCCACCAAAAGACTGCTGTATTATGAGTCACACAGCCAGACCCGCCAAAAGACAGCCAAAAACTTGACACCTCCTGGACACAGGAGGGCGGGAAATAGGTGATCCAATCACTGGAACCACCAGCCTGTCAACCTACCAGCGAACCTATTACAAGTCGAAAATCGGCATGGCGGTCATGCCATGGCGGTTTTCCAATGGTGATGCGAACCGTGGCAGTCAACGCTCCCCATAGTAATACACAACCACATTGGTGAGCTTTGGAAACCACACAGCTGACACACATTCACACACTTGACACACCTACAAATTACACCATAAACACACCTCTTCACATACCACAATCCTTTGCATCTACAACGGCCCACACAGAAGACAGAGTGCCATTTAAAAATACAGAACCTTAGAATAGGCATACCTCCATCTTTCACTGTGCACACATCCCAAACCCTCACAACACACCCACCATACATAATAGCACCCCTTCACCAATTTTGCTCCCCGTCACCCCCTCATTACACAGCACCCAAATTTACTTACTTATATTGTTCTTTGTTTCCCACCACCATGTCACCACAGAAACATCCCCATTTCGCAGATGATGAGTTAAGAGTCCTGGTGGATAAAATCATTAGAGTAGAGCCACATTTATTTGGAGCCCAAACAGACTACAAATGGAAAATGGAAATGTAGCAAAGAATAGTCAACAGAGTGAATTCTGAAGGCAGCTACCCACGCACAAGGGACGACACCAGGAAGAGGTGGAACAACCTCAGGGGGATGGTACATTCCATGGCATCCAGGCACCAGCTGGCGGTCCACAAGACTGGCTGTGGTCCCCCACCTCCTCTACAGCTCCCATCATGGGAGGAGAAGGTCTTGGTCGTCTTGCATCCTGAGTCGAGTCAGGTAAATCTCAACAAAACAAATGACACTAAGGCCCTCATTAAAACCCTGGCGGTCAGTGTTAAAGCAGCTGTAAGACCGCCAACAGGCCGGCGGTAAAAAAAATGGAATCACGACCATGGCGGAAACCGCCAACATAGACAGCCACTCTAACACTCCGACTGCCATGGCGGTAGAAACAAACACCGAGGCGGTAACCGCCAACAGACAGGCGGAACACAATGTACCTCCCACCATATTACAAGGCACAAATCTGCCAGCTTTTCCGGGCGGTACCAACGCCATCAAAAGCACAGCTGAAACAGTCTGTGGAACAGAAACCACTCACCTCTCAACACCCAACGAGAAACCAGGACGCTGTGGAGCCCGAGTTACAGATCCTGCCCATGTTGGTTTACCTCCTCTTCTATCAGGAGCAGCAAAGACACCGGTGACGACCACGGTGAGTACTGCACCTGGCACACAGGGGAGGGAGGAGGGAAAAGAGAGTGACACACACATGCAACACCCCCACCCCCACCCTCACCCACAACACCATACACACAAATACATGCGTCAACAATACACCCCGTCACCCCCTGGAATAACGCAAGGACCAAATGAAATGATTGTAACGGGTGTAAGCATCGAAAAATCAGGTAGGCTAAAATTAAAATCATCAGTATATACAAATATGTACACCAACTACACAAGTCCAGATAGTAATGAAATCATTGTCCGTGGACCAGTGGTCCAGTAGTCCCAAAATGCATGGGCGAAGCCCACACATGATACCTGACTCGAAACGGAGAGAACGCTGCTAGGGCATCAGATCGAAAATAAACAGGCACCTCAGGGGGAGGGGAAGGGGAGCACCTCAGCTGGATGAACGGACGACGCCACTGCTCCACGAGGTGGCTCCATGCCCACAGTTTGGTCCTGGGGAGTGCAAAGCCACAGTCTCTCAAGTCTCTCCAGTGGGTGGTTTGCCCACTGCTGTATCCTGGGGAGTGCAAAGCCACAGTCTCTCAAGTCTCTCCAGTGGGTGGTTTGCCCACTGCTATATCCTGGGGAGTGCAAAGCCACAGTCTCTCAAGTCTCTCCAATGGGTGGTTTGCCCACTGCTTTATCCTGGGGAGTGCAAAGCCACAGTCTCTCAAGTCTCTCCAGTGGGTGGTTTGCCCACTGATTTTTCCTGGGGAGTGCAAAACCACAGTCTCTCAAGTGGATGTCAGTCTCCACTGGTTCTGGGGGGGGCTTTGTGCCCAGAGTGCTTCATCCTGCCAAGGACTGGGGTAGTGGATGCTTTTCTCCACTGGTTCTGGAGGGGGCATTGTGCCCAGAGTGCTTCACATGAAGTGTGGCAGGTCCCATTCCCTCACCTGGGTGTGTGTGCCACGAGATTGCCTGGGAACAGGTAGCATGATACTCCATGGAGGCAGAGACATACTCCACCCTGCTGCGACTTCGCCTGCCACCTGCAGGTACAAACAGTGCTGGGTGTCGTGCCTCATGTATGCTGTGCAGTGTCCAGGATGTCTCCTGCAGCCTCGGATGGCTGGCCACTGGGGATGATAGCCATGTCAGCTGTGGTGGCACTGTCCAAGCACGTCGTGGGGCTGGTGGCGGTGGTGGCGGTGGTTGCGGCGGTGTCTGTGGCGGAGATGCTGGAGGTGCTGAATGTGTCAGCATCTGTGGAGGGACACAGCAGGACGTCTCCTGCAGCCTCGAACGGCTGCCCACTGGGGATGATGCTGGGGACTGTTGCTGAGGCAGCAGACGTGCAGGTGGCGGTGCAGATGGCGGTGTCCACCGCCGTACAGGATGCTGTTCTGGTTGCCAGAAGGGGTGACTCTGGTCCCTCAGCCGGAGGATCTGTGCCCTTTCCTGACTTGCCCTTTGCCTTGTGTCCCTTCCCCACCTTTGATGTCGCTGCTGATCCCTTGGCACTGTCCCCTTTTGGCTTGGAGGAGCCCTTGCTGGGTGGTTGGTGCGGCTTCTCCCTACGGCATGTGGGCACCTTGTTCACCTTGGCAGGTGGCCGAATGGGCTGATCCTTGGCGTCGCTAGGTGGCACACTGACAGCCCTGATGGGTGCCGCCTGCGATGTGACAGGACTTGCTGAGACCACAGTGCTGGAGGATTTGGTGGCTGAGGTGCTGGCCTGGGACCTGGCCATCCTGGCCCTAGGGGAAGGACGGGGAGAGGTGTAGGGAAGAGGTCAATGTTAGCCAGGAAGAGTTTCTTAGACACACTGGGATGGGAAGATGGAGGGGGTTTGGGAGTGAAGGAAGAGGTAGTGGTTGTAAGACGTGTACATCTGCTGAATTTGGGGTGCCTGGGACGAAGGAGATGCCCACCCTCCTGGGTGTGGGGGCAAGGGAAACTCGGTGAGGGGCTGCTGGGAGGGTGGTGCTGGTACGGGGGGTGGCGGCTGTACCTGTTGTTGTGGTGGGAACAGAGGTGCCCGCACCGCAAGGGAGCTCCCATCAGAGGAGGAGTCGCTGTCGCTGGTGTCTGCTCCTATCCCCGTCGTGAAGCTCCCCTCACCCTCCGTCCCACTGGTGCCTTCTGACTCCGTAAATTCACCCTCCAGGGCCATGTGGGTTGCAGCTCCCTCCTGCTCCGGTGCCAATGCTCCTCCGCCAGATGGTGCTAATGCAGACAAGGACAGGGTGACAAAACAAAAAGGGGGGGAAAGACAGAGGAGACACATGGTCAATGCCTGCAACACCACTACAGTTGGCGGGCACAGCACACAGGGAGCATCCCTATGCACTAAGCCATGCACTAACAGTGCAGGGGAAAAGCACATGCCCATGGGGGACTCTGCTAGACCCATTTCATGCACAGCTGGAACCCATAGGAGCTTTACTAGGTGTAGAGGGCAAATACCACCTTTGAGGTTGGAGTGGGACTGAGCCTGCAAATCAATGGATCTACCTTTGCGTGTCTGCCCTAGCCTAGGGGAACCCACAGCCCACCTCCCCCACCCTGACACCTTGTCAAGAGCGCAGAGTCAGCTGAATGAGAGTGTACTCACCCCCTTGTGGCTGCTGTGATACCCTCAAGTGCCCATCCAACTCAGGATATGCCATTGCCAGGATCCGGTGCATCAGGGGGGGTCACCTGTTTGTCTGGAGGACCATAGAGTAGCGTGTACTGGGGGAGGACCCCATCCACCAGTTTCTCCAACTCCTCCGCAGTGAAGGCAGGGGCCCTTTCCCCAGACACTGTAGCCATTGTCCTTTCCAGACACAGGTCACAGCAGCACTTGCAGTGTAGGTCCTCTCCTGTTGAAGGTCAGGTATCAAGTGAGGGAACAGATAGAAAATGGCGGTCACGTCCGCGGCAGTGCGTACTGTCACCTCCAGCGTACATCGTCATTGGCTCCTGAAACCCTTAGGGCCCAATGATAACCAATGCTGAATTGTGCAGCTGTCTTCGACCGCCTACCGCGACGCTGCACAGCACCAGCGCAGTTACCTCATTTCCCCTTGTCCCTACTTACAGGTCAGACAGCCGCCATTTCAGGGGGCCACATGGCAGGCAAACTAACTGCATCACAGCTATTTTGGCCAGGAATATGGACAGACAAAGGCACAAAGAGATAATTTCACGATTGTGCTCAACAGCCTTGTCAAACCTGTGTGGTGTATGACCCTCTGCTCAGCCTTCTCCTCCATAGGGCACGTCCGCTGGGGCTGGCGATGAGATGGCGGCATCCTCCGGTGTACAGACCCCTGGTGGACCTGTCGACAATGGAAGACAGACACATCATTATCACTTACAGACTTGATCGTGCCACAATCCAGGAACTGTGTGCCCAGTTGGAGCCAGACCTGATGTCAGCTATCCGCCATCCCACAGGAATCCCCCCTCTAGTGCAGGTCCTGTCAGTGCTCCATTTCCTGGCAAGTGGGTCCTTTCAAACAACAGTGGCCATGGCATCAGAGATGTCACAGCTAATGTTCTTTAACCTGTTTTCCAGAGTGTTATCTGCCCTGCTGAAACACATGCGCAGCTACATCGTTTTTCCTCAGGTGGAGGATCTGCCCACAGTGAAAGGTGACTTTTATGCCCTGGGACATATCCCCAACATCATTGGTGCCATTGATGGTACACATGTGGCATTTGTCCCCCCCCCCCGCAGGAATGAACAGGTGTACAGAAACCGGAAAAGCTACCATTCTATGAATGTGCAGATGGTGTGTTTGGCAGACCAGTACATCTCCCATGTGAATGCCAAGTATCCTGGCTCAGTGCATGACGCTTACATTTTGATGTGATGGGGCAATTCCAGAGGCACCGTGTGTGGCTAATAGGTGAGCCCAAGGTCCCCACACAGTTTAAATAGGTGTCTGGGTATGGGATGGGAGATTCCATACTGTTTGGAGGATGTCTAACAGTTGTCCCTCGATATTTGCAGGTGACTCTGGTTACCCCAACCTGTCATGGCTACTGACCCCAGTGAGGAATCCCAGGACAAGGGCAGAGGAACGCTATAATGAGGCACATGGGCGAACTAGGAGTATAGTAGAGCGCACATTCGGCCTCCTGAAGGCCAGATTCTGGTGCCTCCATCTGACAGGTGGCTCCCTATACTACTCACCGAAGAAGGTGTGCCAGATAATCGTGGCATGCTGTATGTTGCACAACCTGGCTTAGCGACACCAGGTGCCTTTTCTGCAGGAGGATGGGCCTGATGCTGGTCTTGTGGCAGCTGTGGAGCCTGTGGATAGTGAAGAAGAAGAAGATATAGACAACCGAAACAACATCATCATGCAATACGTCCAGTGAGACACAGGTAAGAGGATGGCACTGCTTCACACATCTCATACTACAGTAGGACATAGCATTAATCTGCCTTTTTACCTCTGTGTATGGACCCTGACATGTCACTTTGCCTTTCCATTTCACAGATCTGGGTCCCACTTTGTGCCCTCTGCTATGTTTACTGCTGCCCAACAACTGTGTAACATTGGTATGTGAACATGAACATTGACATTGCTATATTTCAGAGAGGTTGCAATTACACATTTGTGAAAGTACAGACTGACTCCAGATTGATTTCTGATTCAAGGGTGTTTATTTCTGTGCTAATAAGTGGAGGGGGGTGTGCAATGGGCTGGGGTGATGGTGGAGGAATGTCCATGGTAGAGATCAGTTTCTTGGTCCCACAAGTGCATTGTCCATGGGGGCATAGGAAGTGGAGCAATGGCAGTTTAAGGTGGACAGGGTGACAAAGTGGGACAGAAGGGGGACAATCAGGAGGGTCTTATTTCTTGGCGCGGGTCTTGGCAATGTTCTCTGTCTTGTTCCTGGATCTCTGGGACCGTTTGCGGGGTGGTTCTCCTTCTGCAGGGGGTGGGGTGCTGGTGGCCTGTTGTTCCTGTGGTGGTGCCTCCTGTCCAATAGAGCCAGCGGAGGTGGAGGGCTGTTCATCATCCAGGCTAGTGTCAGGGGCCCGTTTGTGTCCCACTGTGTCCCTCATGGTGTTGGCCAGGTCTGCCAGCACCCCTGAGATGGTGGTGTTAATGGACTTCAAGTCCTCCCTGATCCAAAGGTAGTGTTCCTCCTGCAGCCGCTGGGTCTCCTGAAACTTGGCCAGTACCGTGCCCATGGTCTCCTTGGAATGGTGGTATGCTCCCATGATGTTGGAGAGTGCCTCGTGGAGAGTGGGTTCCCTGGGACTGTCCTCCCCCTGTCGCACAGCAGTCCTTCCAGCTTCCCTATTGTCCTGCGCCTCTGTCCCCTGAACCATGTGCCCACTGCCACTGACCCCAGGTCCCTAATTGTCTTGGGTTGGTGGGTATGCCTGGGGTCCCTGTAGTGGTGGACACACTGCTGATTGACGTGTCCTGGGTACAGTGGCATGGGCCTGCTGGGTGGGTGCTGTGGTCGTGTTTCCTGAGGAGGGAGGGTCTGTGGTGGCTTGTGACTGTGGCAGGGGAACCGACTGTCCAGAGGTCCCTGATAGGCCGGGCTGGTCATCTTGATCCAGGCGTGCAGAGCTGCTGTCATCACTGTGGGCCTCCTCTGTGGGAGGACTGGTTATGTCTGGCACCTCCTGTCCGGTGATGTTGGGTATGGGTCCTGTTGGGGTGTAAATGCAGAGTTTTAGTATATGTGTGTGCCATCTTGTGCATTGGGTGAGTTACCCTCTACTCCTGTGCTTGCATTATTGTGTTTGCCCTTGTGTGATTAGTGTTTTGGGGTCTGTGTGGGTATCTGTACTGGACATGCTTTGCCAATGGGTGTCCATGCTTTGGTGTTGCATGCAGGGCTTGGTATTGGGATGTGTGGGTTGTCATAGTGGGGCATATGTGAGGTGTTGGAGTGATGGGGGTGAGGAGGTGGGTGGGGGTATGTGATGGCATGCAGGTAGGGTGTGGGGGATATAGTAGTAAAGATTTGACTTAGCAGAGTCCAGTCCTCCTGCTACTCCTGCGAGGCCCTGAGGATGCAGTATTGCCAAGACTTGCTCCTCCCATGTTGTTAGTTGTGGGGGAGGAGGTGGGGGTCCATCGCCAGTCCTCTGTACAGCAATCTGGTGTCTGGATACCACTGAACGTACCTTCCCCCATAGGTCGTTCCACCTCTTCCTGATGTCATCCCATGTTCTTGGATGCTGTCCCACTGCATTGACCCTGTGGACGATTCTCCGCCATAGCTCCATCTTCCTAGCAATGGAGGTGTGCTGCACCTGTGATCTGAATAGCTGTGGCTCTACCCGGATGATTTTTTTCACCATGACCCTGAGCTCCTCCTCAGAAAACCTTGGGTGTCTTTGAGGTGCCATAGTGTGGTGTGGGTGATGTGTGAGGTGATGTTTGTTGTGCTGTGTGATGTGTTATGTTGGGGTGTGTTGTTTGAGGTGCGTGGATGTTGTATGAGTGATGTTGTGGTGTGCCTGTGGATGCTGGTGTTGTGTTTGCTATTCTCACTCTCTCTCTGCTTTTTCAAAAAAAAATTGTTGGAAGGGTTTGTGGGTAATGTGGGTGTGTGTTTTATAGTGGTGTGAGTGTGTGGGTGTGGTGTGTGTATGTGTATCAGGTGTGTGTATTTCGAATTGTCCAATGTTGTTGTGTTTTGTAAGAGTGTGTGTATTTTGAGCGTGGCGGGGTGTACCGCCAATGGATTACCGCGCTTGAAAGACCGCTGCGTTGATTCGTGGGTCGTGATAGTGTGGGCGTATTCTTGTTGGCGTGATGGTGTAGGTTTTGCTGACGCGAGTTTATCACTGACCTTTGGTGTGGCGGACTTGTGTGGGTGTCTGTATTGTGGCGGATTCCGAGATATGGGTCGTAATACCTGTAGCGGATTTCTGCCGCCGCCACCGTATGTTGGCGGCCTTCAGTGCGGCGGTAAGCGGGATTTACCACCAAGGTTGTAATGAGGGCCTAAATGTATTGACAGGCATGCTCCCTGATCACATTTTGTAACTGTAACTGTCACTCCACTCACCACCCCTGTGTCCAACTGTCCAAATACCCCTGTCTGGCATCTCACATGTGAAGTAGATTTACCTGGAAGCATTACATCTGTATATGGTGTGTATAGTACAGGGACTGACACCACTACAACTCCTAGCAGGCATTGTTCAACCATTACAAAAGCCACAACAGTGTCCCACACCCAAAGTCACCTTGTTGTGTAAATTACTTGTGAATTGTACTCACCTGAGAGGGTCCCATCTGTATAGTGTGTGGGTAGGACATGCATGCAATGACAGGAATGCTAAGGCCAGCAGGAACTGGGACTCACACTACTCAGCAACAACACTGTCCGCTGCTACTATGACCCTTCTCCCACTACTCAGCTATTGAACTAGACTCACATGAGGAGACTTCAACTGTCTAGTGTGTGGGCATAGGACAAACAATGACCGGAATGCTAAAGCCAGCAGTCACTGTCTACCCAATGCAAAACACCAGCCCACTGTGCATCTGTCCAAACATCCATGTACGTTAACTCGCAATGGAACTGTACTCACCTGATAGGATGACTTAGGTATGCTGTGTGTAGTACTTGCTGTAACATGACTGTAAATCCCAGGAGGACCAGTCCCTCTAACTCCAATGAACAGGGCAGTGTCCACATGACATTGTGCAGCTGTCTGTGACCTCACACATGAAGTTTACATACTTGGGAGGTAGGTACCCAGAAACAGATAATGCTACACCCTGTGATGTGCCTAATCAACAAGATCCATCTTGAGTAGCTAAGCCAAGAGGAAAATAATGTGGATAAGAATGACATGTGCAAAATCTATGAAATACAGTACATATCAAAGGTCACAAGATGCATCATCTAAATGCCTGTGTCAGGACACATATCCGCAATGCACTGACCACATAACAACTAACAGATACAACAGTAAGGTTACTGGCCTGCCTGCATAACTGTCAACTAGGTCTTAAGATGACCTAAGCCATATAATGCTCAGCCACTGTTTTGACTGCAACGCTGGAAAGATATGAGTCTATGGACAGACATCCAAGTGCTATGATACACAGACATCCTGTAGCAAGCTGGCTTTAAATGGAAATGGTCTGTTCACCAAATGTCAGCTCTAAACTGTTGATAGCATGTGTGCTTGTCACATAAGGGAAAACTGCTAAGCCAATGTGTACATGGCCCTAAACAAATGTCAATGTAAACTGTTGGAGCTACATCTCACAAAACAACCTGTAACATTCTTTTTCTCACTTCAACAGGTCTACCTGCCACTGGGACCATTGAGACCACTCCAGAGACTGCCACTCACCCCCTGGATGAAGCCCTCAATGAGGAGAGCACCCCTGGATGTGTGGATGTTGAGGACGGCTCTTGCCCATCTGGGGAACCTAGTCAGGTGACACTTGTCAGCCTCACTCCGCCCACATCAACTCCTCCCAGCCCTGTTGAATCAACATTGCAGGCAAGCAGTCGCACTTAAACCTGTGTCCCAAGGTCAGTTACAACCATCTTGTGTCCCACAGTCCAGGTATGGGAGTGACAACAAAACACCCCTAACAATGAAGGACCTGGAACCAGTGGTAGATGGCAACTGTGCCAAGGAGGCACACACATGGGGGTAGGGTACATGGGAGGGATGCTGTTTGCCAGCGGCATGAGGTTGCTGGGGATAATTCTGCCCAGGAGACCATCACCCAACCTTTGAAAGCTTACCAACAATCGCAAGGCGTGATGGCCAGGTAGGGAGGCCCACAATGCCCACATGGCCACCCTAACAGGGGTGCTGAGAGGCATCAACATCACCCTGAGCAAGGATCGTCAACAACACTAGACACCTTCCATTGGTCAACTAACACCAGCCGCTTCTACATCTGTGGCAGCCAGTGGAAGGGAGGCCCTGCCCGGGGAAGGACCTGCCTCAGATGCCCCGACTCCGAAGCTGAAGAACCCCCCCCGGAAGCGGGGACGTCTACCCAAACATCCAGGAGGTGCAGATGGCAAGACCACACCCACTGCAAGATAGTGAGCGTTTACTGATGAAACCCCTTTGTGTGCTACAGATTCACTCTGTGGACTGTTCTTCAACCACTTTCCATTTTACATGATAGTAGGACACTGTACTTTGGACTTCAAATGTTGTAGCAGCTACTCTAATGATTACATCCACCATGGCTGACACTTTCACTGTTTGACATTTCTTTTTCTAATTTTCACCCTCATGTCCTGTGCACATGTAAATAAACACAACAAATGCACATTCAATGTATACTAGTCATTTTTTATTGTTGTGAGATGTTCACTGTGAAAGTCATGTCATGCAAATGAGGTAGTCATAAGATGTTAATGTAAGGAGTGATATGTCACAGGTAATATCATGCTGAGGATCACTACCAACACAATTACACAAGTGAAACTCACATAAAAAATGTATTTACACTGTGCAACACATAGGCTGGCAAAAGGTCTGGACTGTCATAGCCAAGGATGCCAGTGTTGCTTCTGATTGGATATCTCAAAGTATTGTCCCCCTGACCACAGAAAAAAGGGCTATGTCAGATCGTGTCCCGTAGAATAGGGTAACAGATGGGTGGATTTTGTCACCAGCTTGAGCCTTATCACACACCAAAACCTTGTCTACCAACTTAGCATACCCTATGACATACACAGAGGACAGAACAACATTGCCCATCCTCTTACAATGGTCAGCCATCTGTTGGCATGTTACACACCTATGTCAGTGTTGTGACATAGGCACTGTGACCTGCAATAAGGTAACACATTGACAGCTACGTATAGGTAATACAGGATTCCTGTCAACACAATGGAAAGGTAGAGGAAATACCCTGCACAGGATGACATGTGACAATGACACATGAATATACACATAAGACCATTGGACCAATATACTAGGGCAAACAGGTCTACTGTGTAGCTCAGATACCTCCCCTCCCACTGTCCAAGCACCCTGGACATGGGACTCACACATGATATTCTGCAAACAAAAGTATCTGGATCAATCCATGTCAACTTCACATGTCAGACCAGCAACAGCCACATGCCAATACCTCTACTCTGAAATGCCCACATGAGGAGGGCATGGTGAAGAGACCTGAAAGGAAAAAGTGATAAACTAGGATTGTAGGCCGGTAACGGCAAATATGAGAAAGTAAATTCTTCTTAAGATACTGTAGTTTCCCCAGCAATGCAATGTGACTGCCCTAAACAAAGGAGATCCTCAAGAGAGTCACGTCTGATGCAGCCAGCAAACCTTGGCTGTATGATGCATAACATCAGATGCCCTGTCTCATAGTGACAGAGATACCCTTCTCCAAATATCCTAACCCCTACAGTACCCCATGCAGTCACAGAAATCACAAAATTACATACTTACACTCAAGTGAAGTACTGATTGATGAGATCAGCATCCATGTCTCCACCTTCATTCTCATCACTGTCATCCTCACTTGGCATTGTTTTGGAGCATGCAGCAGGCAACAATGATCTTACACACTTTTGCGGGTGAGTAGAGGAGGGCACCACCTGTCATGTCTATGCTGCAGAATCTTGCCTTCAGGAGCCCAAAAGCCCACTCCACGACACGCTGTGTCCTTCCATGTGCCTCGTTGAAGCGGACTTCCCCTGGCGTAGTTGGGTTCCTCACTGGTGTTAACAACCGGAGATGGTTTGGGTATGCAGAGTCCCCTGTAAGAGAATGGGACATGTGTGCAACAATGAGTCCAGATAAATGTCTCACTGGCTGCAGACATAGCATACAAACACACCTGACATATGTGATTTACCAACCAGCCAGGCCTTCTCTGGGGACTAGTGTCATCAGCTGGGGAATAGCAATGTTCCACATGATGAAGGCATCATGGACTGAACCGGAGTACCAGGCACAGACTTGGGAAATGAAGAGGTCCACCAAATAAACGACTTGGACATCGATAGAATGGAAGTTCTTCTTGTTCCAATAGCCTTATTCATTGCCATGCAGTGGAACCAAGGATACATGAGTACCATCAATGCGTGTGGGATGTGTGCCAGACCATAGAACTCTGCCTTCACATGAACAAAATCCTCACGTTGAGGTAAATGGATGTAGCTGTCCAGGTGTTTGAACATTGCTAAGAGAACATCCTTCAAGACCAGACTGAACATAGGCTGGGACATCCCAGCAGCTAGGACCACTGTATTTTGAAAGGGGTCTGTATCCAGGAATTGCAACATTGACATGACTTTTGCAATTGACTTGTGCAATGGATGGTATGTTATTTGGATGATTGATGGCTGGCATCAGATCTGGCTCCAACTAACAACAGAGATCCATGATTGTCTGTCTAATTCTTGTTGTAGGGGTATGTCCCATGGAGTGTGAGTTATGTCTACTTTGTTGCCTTGCCCTTCACCCATTGTGTTACTTTGCATGACAATTGATGTTGGTATAGCTTGTTCCTGGGATAAAGTGGGAACTTCCTGTGTTCATGTTTTGTGGGGCCTTGCTCAGCATGATATGGATCGCAGTGCATCCTCCTTCCATGTATGGTCCTGCTGCTCCAATTGCTACTGTGCAGGTCTTGTTGTGAGGGTGCACTTTGTGTCAGTTGTCTATGTGTCTCTGTGTGTATTGTGCATGGCATTGTGCTTCCAGTGTGCAATATGTGTAAGTGATGTCTGTGTCGATTGCAGGGTTGTTTGATGGTGGTGTTGTGTGTTCCATGGCACATCGATGTATATGTGTTGTATTTGTGGGCAGTCCCTGGCCAGTGTTGGGTGTGAGTGTGTGGAATGTATTTGTATGTGTGAAGTAGTTGTGTTGTGTTGCTGTGTGTGTATGTTGTGTGGCCTTCAGTGTCCCTGAGCCTGTGCTGTGTAGCCATGTGTATATGTGTAGTTTTGCCTTGCAGTGTGTGTGTTTGCTGGCTGAAGTGTGCGTGTAGTGAATGTGCGGGTGTCTTTGTTGCAGTATGTGAGTGTGTTTGTCTAGAATGATCGGTGTAGCTGCTGCCCATCGCCCTTCTATGATGTGTTCACCTGCACAGCGTGCTGTTTTTAAAGGGATAATGTTACAGGTAGATGTCTGTAAGGTTCGTGTCGTCCACGTCGGTGTTGAATCCGTTGCCTTTCTGATAGCAGGAGCAGCAGCATGATGTTTTGGAATGGCTTCATGGCAGCTCCGGATGTGTATGGCTGTCTGCAGGTGAGTGTCTCCATTTATGCTGTTCGTTTCCGCCCCCTGCTACGTGGTGGTTGGAACGCCGTGATCAACATTCTAATAAGCCTGGCGGAAACATGGTCTCATAATAAACTCATAATATGGCGGTTCGCTTCGCCAGCCTGTTGTCGGTCTGACCGCCAACACGGCGGTCCTCGGACTGCCAAATTCGTAATCAGGCCCTAAATGTCTTTCAACGTAGACACATTGACTATGTTTGTTTTAGCTGGTATGTATTTGGAGAAATAATATGTGAGTTTCAGATTCTCGATGGAATGAAATAGCTGTTCAGAGTTAATAGGGGTGAAGGGTGTGTTTGGTGAAGAATGTGTTTGGAGAGTTGGAAGGAGAAAGAGACAGAGGAAGCAAAGGTAATAAAGGCAAATTACAGTTAGGTCTCATCTAGCAGATTTTTACAAAAAATTTAATGACGAATAGCTCTTATTTCTCTCTGGAGGAGACTGGTAAACAGCTGTTGGCAGCGCTATAAAGTTTTCTGAGATGCCGACAGAGGGATCCTATGGAAGTAGAAGAGCATTCTGTTTGATTTTGAAGACAGGAGAATTTAGCTGACAAGATGAGGAGCTTGTATTGTTTTCTTAACTGTTTGGAATTGGAGCTGTTTGTTTTTCCTCCCTTTATTGTCTGTTTTTCTTCAGAGGTTTCTTGCCTGGGTGATCAGTTCTGAGAACCATCGGTTTAGTCCAACAAGGGTTACAGTCTTAAGAATTTACTTATTTCTTGTTTGCTTTATTCAACATTCAGCATCTTTGCTGGTCTAAATTTGCTACAAATCAAGAAAGGAAAAGTATTTAAACTTTTCACCATGTATTTGTACTTTACAGAAATATTTTTTATATTTAACCACAAGAGAATGCGCCTTTTTTGTTGTTTATGCGTAGGCGCCATAAATGTAGCATTCTACTGCCAAGTACAAAACTGTATCACAGCATGAGGTCACATAAAATTTGAAGTGTCACAAAGAGCACTTCACAAGTACATAATACCACAGAAATAGCAAGAAAACGCATGGCAGACTGTTTCTTCGGCTTACAAACTAGTACAATTATTTTTGATAAAGGCTGGAGCTAGATTCTAACTTTACAATGGTATGTCTATTTTTTATGTGATGTAGCAATGTTGTAAACCTTTTTTGTTCAATGTTTGAATAGCCCAGTTTTATCAAGCATATTAAGTATACTAATATATATTTGTAATTATTTCGCTTTGACTTCAATAGCTTATAAGGTATACACGCATATACCCTTTTTTATAGACATTATGGTCCCCAATTAAGAATTCACGTATTATTGGGTGTGGTAATTTGGACCAGGAATGCTGATACCATGGTTCAAATTCGGGCCTCTGATATGTGATTGTGCATACGCACAAGGCCCACGTCTTTTAGGATTACAGAAAGAGGTAACACCACAATTGGGTTTGTACACATTATTATTGTGAGGGGCACTACTGCACTCGGTAACACCTCACATGTGTGTGACGACACACATTAGTCCAAAAAAGAGTAAACGTATCATTCAGAATTGACAAAACCTGAAGAGAAAGAACAGGAAGAGAAAGGCAGGAGAGACACAACACAGACTACTGAAGAAGCATCACTTTTAGCACTCTTCTCGGGACCTTCTCTATGACTTCGAGGATACATCCACTACAAGGTGTCCATGTCATTTGTTCTCAACCCTACCTGAGGACTCCATTTAATCTAAACTCATCATCTGCTTACAGCTGACATCCAGAATCGAAAACCATCTGACCTCAATGACATTGTCTCCACCGAGGAAACTGAAGTTTCTCCAAGAATGAGCTGTAAGTTCCACCAGAGGAGGCGGTACAGGTGGTAGACAAGTTGATGGGCTACTTCATGGTGTACACTCCACCAAAGCAGTTTTGCCCTTCAGACAGTCTATCTATAATTGACAAGGTGAATGTTGTTGTGTTGCAACAAGAGAAGTTGAAGATTATAAAATACCATATCAATTGCTTCATAAGAAGGGTGAGGGATCTATTAAGACATTGCTAGGAGAGTTGGACCACTGGTGGAACGCCTTCACTCAAATTTCAGGGTCTTCCTTGAAGGTATACTTGGAGGAGTGGAGTCTGAAGTATTCAATGAGCCGGATGTTTCCCAAAGGACAAATTGTCAATTCATGTAGAAGCAGTAACAACGCAAATGATGTCACATTTTAAAGTGCTGTAAAAATGTATCTCAAATAACTGAGATTGGCTTAGTCTAATGTGGAAGTGTCAACAGCTTCCAAATAACGCATATCGAGTTGGAAGGCTTCATGGTGCACCACAGCGGGACTCTAAAATTCCCACAAATCACAATATAACATTGCAGAAGGACTGGTGAAAAAATTATATTATAAATGCACAGAATGGGTTTTGCAGACAGGAAGACATACAGGGGGTCATTCTGACCCTGGCGGCCGGTGGCCGCCAGGGCCACCGACCACGGGAGCACCGCCAACAGGCTGGCGGTGCTCCCACGAGCATTCTGACCGCGGCGGTTCAGCCGCGGTCAGAAGCGGAAAGTCGGCGGTCTCCCGCCGACTTCCCGCTGCTCGGGGGAATCCTCCATGGCGGCGGAGCGCGCCCCGCCGCCATGGGGATTCTAACACCCCCTACCGCCATCCTGTTCCCGGCGGGTCTCCCGCCAGGAACAGGATGGCGGTATGGGGTGCCGTGGGGCCCCTGGGGGCCCCTGCAGTGCCCATGCCCATGGCATGGGCACTGCAGGGGCCCCCGTAAGAGGGCCCCACTGTGTATTTCAGTGTCTGCAATGCAGACACTGAAATACGCGACGGGTGCAAACTGCACCCGTCGCACCCCTGCAACTACGCCGGCTCAATTCTGAGCCGGCGTCCTCGTTGCAGGGGCATTTCCTCTGGGCCGGCGGGTGCTCTTTTGGAGAGCGCCCGCCGGCCCAGAGGAAATGTCTGAATGTCGCCGCGGTCTTTTGACCGCGGTGCGGTCATTTGGCGGCTCCCGCCGCCCGCCGGGCTCAGAATGAGCCCCACAATGTTACAGCAACAATATCACTGTGTCCAGGCAACATAATGCATACATCCATGGTGCAAAATACCCTAAAACAGTAGAGCAGTGGTTCCCAACCTGTGGTCCGCGGACCCCAGGGGTCTGTGACACATTCCCAGGGGTCCACAAGTCTCGAGTGCAGTCTCTCATAGGAAATGAAATGACCATGACCCTCACAGCGTGCAAGAGCTGTGAATTAAAATGAGGCCGATCACCATTTCAGCCTTAGGTGTAAGCTGAAGGGTGATCAGCCTTATTTTATCATCTGCCTGACTGCTTCCGAGTCGTGATCGCACGGGAGTGCTGGTGTCCCCTTGTGTTTGGGTCCAGCCCCAAAGCATTTTGCTGCCCCTGTCCTCTCTCCACTTTTGCCTGCGAATACAGAAGAGCCATGCCTCTTGTCAGGAGGCTGAACAATGTTCCTGCACCTTGGGCTGGTAGGAAGGCACTTCTCCCACTGAAACGGTGGGCCACTCGAGACAAACACGTGCATGTTTTACTCTGGCTCTGTGGCACGCTGTTTATTGAACAAACTCGTTTAAAAAACACTACAATTGCAAACATGTTTACAAATATATTTGAAAGTCATTTCAGCACCAAACACTGTAATGCAAATTTAAAAAAAACATTTTGCAACAGCTCAACAGTACTTGTTTTCATTACTCGTGCCAGTTGCTTACTCCCGCCGTGAGCTCTTCACTCGTAAAAAGTGGCAATATATGTTCCCATTTCTCAACAAATTCTGTTGAATTTTAGCTTTTCCTGGTTGTATGAAATGCCTTCTATAGTGGATGGAATGCCCCGCTTTGAATGAGCAAGTGGCTTTCCCCTGTGATCTGTTTAGCACAAAAAGGGCACACACTAGCAGGTTAATACAGTACCTTTGGCGGTAGCAGCAGCAAGGTGCAGTCTAGAAATGCAGGGTGGTATTCACTCCTGGCACTGACTGGATGCCATGGTGTGCACACTCCAGGTATTCAAAAATTAACAGTGTGCCATTCAGACAAACCACAGCAGTCCTGACAGGACACTGTTTCTCCCTGGACACTCTTTTAGCTTTTGGCTGCACACAAAAGGTAGACCATAAACCATAAACCTATAGTAGGAGGGAGCTGGGACAGTATTTCTCAGTATATCAGTTAACATCTTCTACAGCCCCTGTGAGAGGACTCTATATAAACTCTGGTCTTACAGACAGACTGTCAGGAGTAATGGACAATCATTTGAAAAATTGACATAAGGCTTAAAATAGAGAGCAACCAGTGCCAAGGGGTGGAGTCTCAGCAGGGCCACACAGCAATGGTAACTAATTGGGGCCTAGAACTCTTTCTCATAGTTCTGTCTACTTGTGAAAGTATCAGGCCTACCCTCATCCGAGCTACTTCCCAGCAAGGCCTAAGTTAATGAATCTAGCCACCCATGGTTGGCTGATAGACCATCCTGCAGGCTAGAGTCCCACTGGGACTAGTATTATGATTCTCCACAATATCTAATGCTGCATAGGGGCATATTGATGTACAGATTGACACCCAGGTTCTCTGGGTGCCTGCTATGAAAAAATGAAACTGACACGTTTCATTTTTTCATGTGTAATGCAACTTGTTTTCCTTTAAGCATTACAAAAAAAAAAACTGCTTTATTGAAAAGCAGTCACAGACATGGTGGTCTGCTGTCTCCAGCAGGCCACTATCCCTATGAGTGCTGCGACTCGCAAGGGGGTCGCAAATTACGACCCACCTCATTAATATTAATGAGGTGGGCCTTTGCGACCGCCTTGCGACTGAAAGATGGTGTCAGGGACACCATCCTGCATCCGGCATTGCGACTTGCAAATTGCCAGTCGCTCAGACTTGCATTTAACAGAGGACTGCCCCTCCACTCAGCACATTTGCCAGTAAGTATACTAACAGTAGTAGGGCATGCTTCCTTACTTCCTGTTCATCTGATTCTAGGTGCTGTAGTGTTGATGCTGGTGCAGGCAGAGCACAGTCATCTGTTGTCAGAACCCCATTCCATCACCCCATGCACAGACCTGAATGGTGATGACAATCAATCAATCAATCATTAAATTTATAAAGCGCGCTATGTACCCGTTAGGGTTTCAAGGCGCTGAGGAGGGGGGGGGCAGCTGCTATTGGTCGAAGAGCCAGGTCTTGAGGAGTCTCCTGAAGGTGAGGAGGTCCTGGGTCTGGCGCAGGGGGGTCGGGAGGGAGTTCCAGGTCTTGGCGGCGAGGTAGGAGAAGGATCTGCCGCCGGTGGTCTTGCATTGGAATCGGGGAACGATGGCGAGGGCGAGGTTGGCAGAGCGGAGTTGGCGGGAGGGGACGTAGAAGTGCTTTGTGCGTGTGGGTGAGGAGTTTAAAGGTGATCCTCTTGTCCACGGGGAGCCAGTGGAGGTCCTTTAGGTGGTGGGAGATGTGGCATCGGCGGGGTATGTCGAGGATCAGGCGGGCGGATGCGTTCTGGATGTGTTGGAGTCGTTGGATGTCTTTTGCTGGGATGCCTGTGTAGAGTGCGTTGCCGTAGTCAAGTCTGCTACTGACGAGGGCCTGGGTCACCGTTTCTCTGGTTTCCGTCGGGATCCACTTGTAGATTCTACGGAGCATGCGAAGGGTGTTGAAGCAGGAGGAGGAGACTGCGTTGACCTGTTTGGACATGGTGATTGTGGAGTCGAGGATGAAGCCGAGGTTGCGTGCGTGGTTGGCTGGAGTAGGGGGGGGTCCCAGCATGGTGGGCCACCAGGAGTCGTCCCAGGCCGAGGGGGTGCGTCCGAGGATGAGGACTTCCGTCTTGTTGGAGTTTAATTTCAGGCGGCTGTTTCTCATCCACTCGGCGATGGATTTCAATCCCTCATGGAGGTTGGCTTTGGCGGTGTGTGGGTCATTGGTGAGGGAGAGGATGAGCTGGGTGTCGTCGGCGTAGGAGAGGATGCTGAGGTTGTGCTGACGGGCCAGTTGTGCGAGGGGTGCCATGTAGACGTTGAACAGCGTTGGGCTTAGCGAGAAGCCTTGGGGGATGCCGCAGATGAGGTTGGTGGATTCGGAGCGGAAGGGTGAGAGTTGGACTCTCTGGGTTCTGCCGGAGAGGAATGAGGAGATCCAGTTGAGGGCTTTGTCTTGTATTTCGGCTTCGTGGAGACGAATTAGTAGGGTGCGGTGGCAGACCGTATCGAAGGCAGCGGTGAGGTCTAGGAGGATGAGGGCTGAAGTTTCGCCGTTGTCCATTTGCTGTCTGATGTCATCTGTGGCGGCGAGGAGCGCAGTCTCGGTGCTGTGATTGCGTCTGAATCCGGATTGGGAGGGGTCTAGGATGGAGTTGTCCTCGAGGTAGTGGGTGAGCTGGGCATTGACGATCTTCTCGATGACCTTCGCTGAGAAGGGGAGGAGGGAGGTCGGGCGGAAGTTTTTGAGGTCGTTGAGGTCAGCCTTGGGTTTCTTGAGGAGGACTTGGATGTCGGCGTGCTTCCAGCTGTCCGGGAAGGTCGCAGTATCGAAGGATAGGTTGATGATCTTACGAAGTTGGGGGGCGATGGTGGAGTCGGCTTTGTTGTAGACGTGGTGTGGGCAGGTGTTTGAGGGGGATCCTGAGTGGATGGATTTCATGGTCTTTCGGGTTTAGGCGTCATCTACGTGGGTCCAGGTGGTGAGGCGGTCGGCGTAGGAGGAGTTGTCGGGGGTGGGGTCTGGCGGAGGAGTGGTGTTGAGGCTGTCGTGGATGGCGGCGATTTTCTGGTAAAAGAAGGTGGAGAGTGCGTCGCAGAGTTTCTGGGATGGTGGGACGTCATTGACGTTGGCGCTGGGTTTGGAGATCTCCTTCACGATGCAGAAGAGCTCTTTGCTGTTGTGTGCGTTGTTGTTTAGGCGTTCTGTGAAGTGGGAGCGTTTGGCGAGTCGGATAAGTTGGTGGTGCTTGCGGGTGGCTTCCTTGTGGGTTGCCAGGCTGTCGGGTGTGCGCTCGAGAAGCCATTTTTTCTTAAGTTTCTGGCAGGTGCGTTTGGAGGTGGTCAGTTTGTCTGTGAACCAGGCTGCTTTTTTCTTTTCTTCGTTGACGGTGGGCCTCTTGAGTGGTGCAAGGGTGTTGGCGCAGTTGAGTATCCACTGTTGGAGGTTGATGGCGGCGGAGTCCGGATCGGTAGGGTCGGTCGGCGGGTTCTTGGCAAGGGTGCTGGTTAGTTGGTCCTCGGTGACTTTGCCCCAGCGGCGGTGCAGCGGTAGTGGGGTGCGGTGGTGTTCGGTGTGTTTCTTGAATGTGAAGTGGACGCAGTGGTGGTCGGTCCAGTGGAGTTCGGTGGTGTGGCTGAAGGAGATGTGGTTGCTTGCAGTGAAGAGTGGGTCCAGAGTGTGACCGGCGATGTGGGTGGGTGTGTTGATGCGGTGTTGCGGTGTTGGCGTCGTTGTTGTTCTCCAGGTGGAAGTTGAGGTCTCCAAGGAGGATGTAGTCCATTGAGGCGAGGGTGTGGGTGCTTGCGATGCCGGAAATTGTGTCACTGAAGGGGGCTCTTGGTCCTGGAGGTCGGTATATGAGAGTTCCTCTGAGGGTAGTGTTGGGGTCCGTGTCGATCTGGAAGCGAAGGTGTTTAGCTGTCTTGAGGGTGTCGTCCGTGTGGGTGTGGTTCTTGAGGGTAGATTTGTGGACGATGGCTATTTCTCCACCGATTCCGTTGGTGCGATCTCTTCTGGTAATCTTGTAGCCGTCAGGGATGGCGATGGCGATGTCTGGGGCCGAGGAGTCATTCCACCAGGTTTCGGTCAGGAAGGCTACGTCTGGGGCGGAGGTGTTGAGCAGGTCCCAGAGCTCGATGGTGTGCTTTCGTGCGGAGCGTGTGTTGAGGAGGATGCAGTGGAGGTGGTTGGTGTTGGTTGTTGCAGGCTTCCTTGTTCTGTTGCAGGTGAAGTTGCAGGTGCGGCAGGAGAAGGGTCCTTTTGTGTGCTTCGGAGTGGCCTGGAAGCAGGCTGTGGAGGGGCCAGGGTAGAGGGCGAGGAGTTCGCTGGCCGAGTAGCGAAGGCTGGTGGTGCGCGGGGCGTGCGGACCGGGGGGGTGGCGCTGGGCGTGGTCCAGGCGCGGACGGGCGCAGACGGGCTTGCCTCGCCCGCCAGCGGCGCATCCGCTGCGCGCGTCCGCTGTGCGATCGCGCAGTGCCAGCCATTAAGAAGGGAGGGGGAGGGAGGAGCAGCTGGGAGGTGGGAGGAGGGAGGGAGCGGCGAATGGGGGCGCAAGGGGGGTGGGGCCACAGGGAGGCAGCGGCAGGGGAAGCGGCAAGGGGGAGCGCCTAAGGGGCGAAAAACCAGGTAAAAAAGGCACAAAAGTGAACGATAAGCACAAGTCAAAAACAGTCACAAATACGGTAAAAAGGCACAAAGTACAAGCGGAAAACAGCAATCAGAAGGGGCACAAATGGGGGCAAGAGTGCAATGAGGCAAGGCGCTGAAAAGTAAAAACACTTACAGATACGGCAAAAGCAGCAGATTGCACACGGGTCTAGTGAAGCTTACCAGAGCCCACTAGACACCAGGGATGAGGCGCAGGAGGATGCCTGCGGGTGGAGGAGGGCCTCGAACAAGCTAGCAGCAGCGTGGGCGGGGGTCAGGGGCACGAGACAGCAAGGTGGTGCTGCGGACGTGGGAGGCGAGTTCTAGACCAAAAACAGGTCAGAGGTCGCTCACCCTCGACGCGCAGCGCCAGCCATTAAGAAGGGAGGGGGGAGGGAGGAGCAGCTGGGAGGCGGGAGGGAGCGGCGAATGGGGGCGCGAGGGGGGCGGGGCCGCAGGGAGGCAGCGGCAGGGGAAGCGGCAAGGGGGAGCGCCTAAGGGGCGAAAAACCAGGTAAAAAAGGCACAAAAGTGAACGATAAGCACAAGTCAAAAACAGTCACAAATACGGTAAAAAGGCACAAAGTACAAGCGGAAAACAGCAATCAGAAGGAGCACAAATGTGGGCAAGAGCGCAATGAGGCAAGGCGCTGAAAAGTAAAAACACTTACAGATACGGCAAAAGCGGAAGATTGCACACGGGTCTAGCGAAGCTTACCAGAGCCCACTAGACACCAGGGATGAGGTGCAGGAGGATGCCTGCGGGTGGAGGAGGGCCTCGAACACGCTAGCAGCAGCGTGGGCGGGGGTCAGGGGCACGAGACAGCAAGGTGGTGCTGCGGACATGGGGGGCGAGCTCTAGGCCAAAAACAGGTCAGAGGTCGCTCCACCTGACAGACTTTGGAAGCTAAGTGTAAGCACACACCATCCCCAGTTGGGAGGAATTATCAGCTGATAAATGCCAGCTGCCCCCAGGGGCGCAGCTTGGTCAGTCAGATTGTGGGGTGTGAGCTTCAAATTTTCCAACAATCAGGCTGGCATATAATGTTTAAATACTTTATACGACAAGCAGGATGCATGAGAAAGTCCTATGGGGCAGTGGAAAGGGAGAGAATGCTGATTGGTATGAACACTAAGAGTGAAAATACAATATTTTGAGAAATAACTTACATTTTTGAACAGTTTCAAAACAGAGAGGGAGAATGTGTGTGTGCGCATTTTTGTTAGTATGCATGTAAAAATTCCTGGACAGAAATCTCATCATACCCAACTGAGAGCACCTGTACCCAACTATTTCACAGAAAATACATTTATTAGGGGGGTGTAACACCCATATGCCCCCCTGAAGCTACGACCCTTGCGGCCTCATAGCCTCTTAATACCCTGTGGTCCTCCCACATATGGAAGGAGCTGTAAGGGGACAGAGGTCCAAGCAAACTGCTTGCCCCAAAGGTGCAATCCACAAACACAGGAATAGTTGTTTCAGGAAAATGTGTAGGCCGGTGGAGCTGCCAAGAGGATTTAGGATTCATATTTTTTCAGTATAAAATAATAAAAAAAATTGCAATACGAGTATTTTTTTGTTGTGTACTTGTTTGTGTATTTTTTGTAAATTACTGTTTTAATGTTTGGATTTTAAGTTGTACAAATTTCTTGGGGGTCCCTGCCTTCCAGTAGTAATTCAATGGGGGTCCTCAGGAGTCAAAAGGTTGGGAACCACTGCAGTAGAGGATTGCAAAATGGGATGGAACTTTTCCCATAAGTGATGTTATCTACACAAAGTACATACACATATGGCAGGACTACATACTCACACATTTGTTGGAAACTGAAACAGCAACGGCAAGGAAGAAGGAGTCCCTAAGGGAGCCGGTTGTTATGCCAAATCAGCCCGGCACCACCACATGCATCAAAAGTGGACACAAGGTCAGCCCTGTGCCATCTAGTGTTAAGTGGGAACGTGCAACTGTTGTATGTTTTTGCCCATAATCTTTTGCAATGCAACCATTGGCTCATATCAGGGGTAGAACCAAATCCCTGATAGGAGTTTCAGAGGCCCGCCAGCCCAGGGATAGCAGCACCACAAGTTACTCACCATGCACATTCACTTCCTTTTACTCACACCTCTCCCAGCAGGCTTCCCCTGTGAGACCTTTCTGAAACATTGACTCTGCTGTGCAGATGTCAGGGGCCTTTTAAGAAAAAGTCACAGTACGATTGACCTGTACCTTTTTGTATATAGCTGGGTTGCGGTGTATGTATGGGGTATTCCTTACCTGGGAGTCCTGTGTAGAGCTGTACTACACTGTGCAAGTTGACCTGTCCAGGTCTTGCACCCAAACCACTGTATGGTCAGCCTCACCTGTGCAAACTTGTTGGCTATATGCCGTGGAGGCTGGCCATGTGCCCAACCATCCAGGTGGCAAACTCCTTTGCAGTTTATGCAGTTCTGCTAACTCAACTAATTTGCAGCTCCATCAAACTGCACCTTCCTTGTAAGCAAAAAAGATTTTTGCACCCCCACCTTTAACTTTGCTCCCAGTTCACAGATATTTATAAAGCTTGCGAGATTCCTGAGCTAACTGCCTGCCAAATTCCATACCAACTAATCAAAACAGCACCGGAGTTGTTAGCAAGTTAATTCTCCGCTATGACGGTTCCAGATTTTTCGCAGGTTTATGAAACTGAACCAATGTCATAGGTAAATAAAGGAAAACCTTTTCCATAGAAACTATAACTTAATCATAACTTAATCATGTCATTTCCATATTTGAAATGGTCAGCTAACTCCATACAAGCACATGAATTCGGTAGTTCATCATTTAAACATACTTTTTTTTTTTACAATAAAAGGTATTTTCCACTTCCTTGAAGTCTGCCCTTTTTCCCTCTGTGTTCCAACTGTGTTTGAACAAAAGATCGGAAAAAATATTGTGACACAAAAATATATCAGGAATATCAGTATTTCAGAAATATCATTGACAAGAATATTGAAGGGAGAAACATTGTTTTTACTGTTATTTTTATCATTGTAAAAATATCGATGTTGAAAATATTGTTGTATGAAACATGATTTGTAAGTGTTAATTAGTATGTAGCCTATTGTAGTGTGTTTGACTGTATATGTTTACTAATTTTTTGTGTTTTTAGTGAGTTTATTAGTTATGAAATTTCTCACATTTGTATTTTTAGTTGTATTAATGTAAATAAGTAATGTTTTTTTAATTTTTTTAGTAGCAGGATATTGGGCTTTTAGGAAATAAGGGTGGGGACATTTTTAAAAAGTGTATAATTTAAAAGTTAAATTTATAGTCATCATTTTTAATAATATGCAAATTAATATTTACAATTGTCAAGCTGTCAATTTTCAAATTTACGTTATTGTTTTAATACATTTTAATTTTAAATAAATATAACTATATATTAATGGTGTAATTTTTTCAATGAACAATAATAATATATTAAAATAGCTTACCAAATAAAAATGTTTTCACATTTATTTTAATAAAGTAAAATAATTAGAACTTATTTTATATAGAAGTTTCAAATTTTAAACATCATCTACTAAATGTTGTTTAATTATACAGATATCTTACATTTATTGTATGTTATTAGTTTTAATAAATTTAATGTAATATTAAATAAAATATATATATTAGTGGTATTACATTTAAACCAGAAAAATGTAACTATAAAACAGTTAATTTTTAAAATATTTAAAAATTAAAAACATTTAAAAATACATTTTTAATAAATAAAATAATTGCACAATATTTTCAATATAAACCTAACATTTGTAAATGTCTAATTTGTTAAATAATACAACAATTTTATATTTATTTTGTTTTAAAATCATATTTTTATATGAAAACTATACCTTACATTTTTGTAATAAACAATGGTTTAAATTAATTTTTAATTTTAAGATTATTCATTTTGGATTATGATTGTAGGCCTTATAACGAGTTTGGTGGTCCTGAGACCACCAAACTCACGGTGGTTGTCGGACTGCTGCAGTTTTGGCGGTCTGACCGCCAAATTACGACTTTGGCGGTCAGAAGGCCAAAGGACCGCCGTACCCCGCAGAAACATGGTTCCCAATGGGATGACAGCGGTAGGGCTTGGAAACAGCCATGGTGGCTTTTAACTCAATACCGCCTAGCTGATTACAGCCCCTCTTTCCACCAGCTGTTTCATGGCGGTGAGCCTGCCAGGAAACGTCTGGTAGAAAGGAAGTGCTAGAGGTAGTGCGGGGGCCCCCCCTGCCCAGCACAGTCGCAATGCTCCCTTAAGGGAGCTGATGCCAATATCCTAACACTGTTCCCGGTCAGCCTGGCGGGAACATAGTAAAGTGCTTGAGGAGAATGTCACTGAATGTCCCTCCCATAAGTTTGGCGCTCCCATGGTGGGGTCGCCATATTCGTAATGAGGCAGTTTATTCCTTTTTTATGGTATAAAGTTTAGGAATGCAGTACATTTTCTTCATAAATATATTATTTATTATTTGTAATCATTTTTTAATATTGTTAGTTTAAATATGTATATATATGTTTGTAGTTATTGATACTGTGTTATTAGATGATATTTTATTGAATTTTATAGTTAAGACATTTGGGGACATTATGACTTTGGCTGTCCTACCGCGGGCCGCCAAAGCTGTGGTGAGAACAATGCCGTCATGTCGTCTTCCCCCTCCCCCTCCGTCGTATTACAATGTTCCCTCTAGGCTGACCAGCGGTAACATTGTATTAGGATGTTCCCTCCAGGCTGACTGGCAGGAACAGTGCTACGGTACTGGTCTTGGCTCCCTTAAGGGAGCCATGGCCAATACCATAGCACAACTGCACCCTCAGAATGCGCACTGTCTGCACAGCATTGCACAGCAGACAGCAATGCAGTCCTGGCCCCGTCCGGCCAAAAAAGTGACTGTACTTCACAATTGTTTACATTATTTAACAGCAATTTTACATGTTTTACTTGTCTAATAGTTTGTTTACATTTTCATATATTTATTCAACATTTTTACATTATTTCTTTTTTATTTACATGGGGAGATAGTCTTTTTTTAGTTTCATTTAGTAGCCATTTTATTTTACGGATAGCTTCTATTTTGCAAACTATCTGTGTTATTTTTAGTCTATTTTTCAAGAACCAGGTCATGGTTAGGAGGAGGTCTATAAGTTAAATAATGTGTTGTTTGTGGCTTTTTGTATATTTAGATGAATCAATAGCAGTGTTTTTTGCTAATCAATATTTTTGGGTTTTCATACACTTATTTGTATCATTATGTGACGATAAATTGTGTTACGTTATTTGCATTTTGATGGTTAAGTGTGAAGTATATGTATTTTGAGGAAAGTAATTTGTTTTGCGGGTAGTTTTTTCTACTTTACTTAACAGTATTTTGTCTACAAACGTCTCCTATGGACATTGGGGGTTTGTTTTATTGTTTTTCAAAGGAAATCAAGTTTTGTTTATCATAAACCAAATGTTTTTTTACTTTGATTTCCTTTTATTGGGGGTTCCTGAATCATTTTTTTTTTTTTAACGCTTTTTATGTTTTTTACAGTTCCTAGATAATGTTGGATTGCTGTACAGGACCTTTATTGGATTTGTTTTATTTTAGCATTTCATTTTTGGGCTTTTTGGACAATATCTTTCCCATTTCTGGTGGATTACTATTTTTGACTACATGGATACAGAAGAGGATCTGCAGCCACAGAACAGTAACTTTTATTTATTTCATTTATTTTGGGTGGGGAATGTGATATTGTATTGTATGTGTAAATATTATGTGATTGTTATCTTGAATTGTGTGGGTATGTGTTATAATTAATGTATGTGGTGGACTAAGTTTCCTATTAAATACATTATAGAATATTTTACTCTTTCAGTTTCCAGTAATATTGAAATTATATTTAATTAAATGTTTTGGCTGATGTAATAAGATATCATATTTATTATTTATATAAAATGATTTGCTATGTTAGTTTAGATTTTGTTTCTTTTTGTAGGACTATGGTAGTTTAGTATTTATTTATTTTATAATATCCTTTTGGCTATTATTTCTAAGTAATCTACTCCTTTGTTATTTATGAAGAGTCTGGCTTTAAATTGTTTCATGTTGTACATTCTTTTGGTTTGTTTGCTAAGTTTAGGGGCAATGTGGCTAACAGATTGCTCCTTTGGTAGCTGTTGGTAGCTTTACTCTTTTTGTAATGCTTCTATAAATTTAGATTTGTGGATTGGAAGGTATTGTGCCATCCTTCAACTATGTTTGAATTGGCTTTCTGTGCCAAGGTGCTGTCTAAGATGTTCCACCATGGTAATTGTAATTTGGGTTGGCATCTGTGTCCAGAGCGATGTAGTCTGCCAAATGAAGGGACTCATTATGAATTTGGCGGTTGGACAAGCTGGCCCCCAGCACTGGCTTTCCACCAGCCTTTTCTTGGCCCAGACCCCGCCATAAAAAGGCTGGTGGAAAGTGAAGATGTGATCAGCACAGCGGTGCCGAACTCGGCACCGCTTTGGCTGGCCACAACTTCAACTGCTGCCAACCTGACAGGATCCATGATCCTGGCAGTGGTCTCCTAGTGGTCTGACTGCCAGGATCATACACTGCGAGTTTGGCGGTCCGTGGACCGTCAAACTTGTAATGAAGCCCTTAGTTTGTCTACATTTTGTTGGTAGAAAGGGCTTTCTATTAGTAAATTGTAGTGGATGATTAGCTCTGTTACAGTGACATAGGCTAGTGCTATCATTTGTATTTCAATTCCAAATCAGCTGTTTGTAGAATATTCTACACTTATTGCAGATTGTTGGAGGTTCCTCCATATACTTTGATTGAAATGGCAATAACAGCCTTGTTTAGTTCTTCCAGGATAAATGTTTAAAATGGTTTGAATCATAGCTTGCTCAAAGTCTATGCTTATTTTTTGGGGGTAGTAGTAATCTGTTTTATGTTTATTGTGGTTTAAGACGTCGAACTAAGTGATGAATAGTTTGGGGCACATTTTGCTGGTGCCATCCATCATTCACTTTTGACATTGGCTCAGTTCTAGTAAGTTGTTTGCTGTGGAGAATAATATGATTTATTTCTCATTTTGTAGTAGTCATGTAAAAGTGAAGGTTCTTCATTATGTATCGGTATTAAATGTTCAGGTGTTTGTATCTCTTGGAATCTGCCATGGGCAGGAGGAAAATCGCTGGTGTTTTTTTTTTAGTTTGTGTAATTAAACATTTGAAAGTGGGGATAGGTGGTAGTTGGCTTGTGATGTGCTCAGGGACTTTAGGCGGTATGGGCCTCATTACAAGTTTGGGGGACAGGAACACCTCTCCACCAAAATTCCGATATGGTGACCGCCACTGAATGGGCAACCTTGCCGCCGCCCCATTATGACTTTCCCTCTGGGATGGTGGGCGGAAACCAAGGTTTCCGCCAGTCAGCCCAGCGGGAAAGTGGCACAGCAATGTCGCCGGCTTGTAATCGAGACGACTGCACCCTCGTAATATGCACTGTCTGCACAGCAAACAGTGAGCATTATGAGGGTGCTGGGTAGGAGGACCCCCTGTGAGCCCCTGCACCTGTTCTCCACCAGCCTTTTCATGGCAGTGAAACCACCATGGAAAGGCTGGTGGAGAACCAGGTTGTTATCAGCAGTGTGGCGCTGTGTGCTGCGCCGCCCTGACTAATTGCAACCTGTACCTGTGGTCAACCAGTGGGGATTGGTGATCGGCAGTCCCCTGACAGTCTGACCGCCAGGATCTTAATGTGGCAGCCACAGCAGTGGCGAGGTCTGTCAGAGCACGGGTGGTGAGCGATCTACGAACCGCCCCAACCAAGTTACTTGTGCTATATATATTGCCATTGTGCGTTAAACCATTATTTGGGAAGGCTTATGAGGTAGCTTGTACTGCCAGCTGGTGGTCTCGAAGTTCATTTTCTCATTGATGTGCTTTATTACATATTAACTCTACTTATGAGGTGTTATATTGTTATGAGACGTTATATTGCATGCTATTTTTGTTTATGTGTGAAGCTTGTTGATTATACAGCTGTTTGTTGTGGTGGTGCTGCATTTCCTCCTGTCGTTTTGGTAGTAGTCATTAGGAGACTTCATTTCCCAGCAAGCTGCACAACTGCAATTTTAGATGTGGCAGTCAGTATAAAACCCGCCCCGCCCAGCAACTGATGTGCACTATTCTTTCTGTATTCCTCTTGAAGGTGAGCTGGTTTCCTACTCTGATTTCTGGCCTCCTGTCTGAACAGGGATTCTCTCAGCGAGGCGCCGGCTCCAGAAGGACTTCTCTTCGCCTCAGCTTTACTGCAGCTGCGGTAAACAAGCTCCCGATTTTCTGGATTTGGAGGTGCCTGGAGGTGGGCCTTGTTGAGCTTCATACAGATCCTGAAGAAGTGACGCTCCGTCTGACACGGTCAGACTGCCACCGTAGGTCTGTCGGTTCTAGGACTGCCAGACTCGTAATTAAGCCCCATGTCTCAAAGGAGTTTGGTAGTGGGTTCTGGGACCAAGTGCTTGCCTTTCTTACATCTTGTAATGTCTCCCTTACTTCCATTTTTGTCATATTTGGGGAGTGGTTGTGCTCTATTACATGAATCACAACATCACTTTTTGTAGTGGCCCTCCCATAGCATGCATTAGAATTATACTTAGTACACTTCCAAATTATATTTTCTGTTGATGCACTTTCTTGGTTATAGGTGACGCCCATGTGATTTAGTAACTGCTTTCCTTTCTGTGAAGTTATGTACTTTGTATCTGAAAGCAGTGTAATAGAATAACATATATACACTATTTTAAAGTTTGTACATTTGTAGTTTACATGTAAAATTATGCAACTACTTCTATTTGATATACTTACATGTATGTTCAGCTTATCCGTTTAGAGGTGTTTGAATGTGGAACAGATGCTTTCTCTTCTGTTGACTGAAAAAAGGTTTGTTTTTTTAAAAATGTTAATTTGGATGAAGTTTGTTGAGGTTCTGGTTGTTAGGTTTATTTTTACTTGCTATTTGGGTGAGTTTAGTGTTTTTAAATAATTTATGTAGATTTCCTTTCTTGTATCTTTTCGCTGGTTTGTGGTAGTAGTTTTTACTGGCAGTTTATCACTTTTTCAAGACTTATTTTTGTCTTTTAGGAAGTCTATGTAAGGAGATAGAACTTTGAGAGTTTTTTTATTATTTGTTATTTTATGTTTTTAAGATGATTAACAAGTACATTTTAGTCTAAATATAAGTTTTACTTACTTGGTTAGGTAGCTGTTGAGATGTATATATTTCTTCTTTTATATGTTGAGAAAATCCAGTAGAGTTTCCTCATCTTGTAGTGTTTGTTGTCTATGAAGTATTTAATTGCTCAAATCAATGTGACTTTTATTTTGCTTATTTCATTGTTTGCCTGATTTTATTGGTTAAAGTTGCTTATATTTTTATTTTATTGGTTGGTTTAGTTAGATTTTTTTTATCCGCATTGTCTTTCTATGGTAAACGCAAATTAGGTTTTATTTGTAAAGTATGATATACAGTTTGATAGTTTTGTATATTAATGCATATATAATATACATTGTTTACATTGTTGTTTACCGTAACTGTAGTTAATAGTAATTTCTTTTTGGATGGTATTGTTATGATTTTAGGTGTATCATTTACTGTGGTGAATGGTAAAGATTTTGTTGATGTAATATATTTATGCACAATTAAAATAAATGTACATGAAATGTTTAAGATTTATTTCCAATAACAGTTTTATGTAAAACATGATTTTATATTTATTAAGGGTTATTTAATTATCTTGGCAATAATATAGTAGTAGATATTATGTGAATCAATATTTTTGACATATTATGGGGGTCATTATGAACACGGCAGGAAATATCGGACTGCCGGCGGTGGCGGTAACTACCGCCAACAGTCTGGCGGTCTGGACCGCCAAATAATGAAGCGTATGAAAAACAGGCAGCCTGAAAAACACCCACCACCAGCAGAGGAGTGCCGACAACGATGGAAAAGGCCGCCCACAGGCCGACGGAAAGGCCCCACCCACCCAACAAAAAATGAAGCACAAGACCGCCGTCAGTTCCGGGGCAGGAACCACCGCCACCCAAAGCCTGTCGAAAACAAACCAAATAAAAGGAAACACTCACCCTAGGCACACAGCACGCTGAAGGAGACATGGAGAGAGAATTGGAAATCATGCCAGTGCTGCTCCTTGCCATATACCTCTGCGATCGTTACCGCCGATGAAGATGACGACGGTAAGTACCGCAACCTACCAAACATGGGAAGAAAGCGCACAGTTACACACCCACCCACTTCACCCACCCGCAACACACCCACAACCCCTCACAACATCACAAGCCATACACACCTGAGCAAGAGGTACTTACCCGACACAAGACCAAGACAACCTGCCCAAAGTACACACATGTGCACAACACCCCCCCACAATGAAATGATGAACCACATACCCAGAGTGTGCCAACACCAACACTGGACACACAAACTTTACTAAATTCGAAGTAACATCAGATTGTCCAAATGAGGCCATTGGCCAGTCCAACTCAAAAAGGCTGATGGGCCCAAATGTCCCGAACTTGACTCCCACACGTGCACTTGGTACTCCACCATAAAGGGACATCAGTGGGGCAGCCAGGCACCTCAGGGAACAGGGGTGGGGGTGGCGGGTGGTGACTTACGTCTGGGAGGTGAGGTTTGGGCTTTCGTTTGGGAGGTGGAGGGGGTTTGGGTTTAGCCTTGGAATGTGGGGGGAGCAGGCATGGACCGTGGGGTGGCAGATGGACCAGGGCCGCCATGGGGCTTCTTACTCACTGGGGAAGGGGCAAGGGAATGGGAAGGGCGGACAGGGGTGGACTTGGACGTGGAAGGAGTGGACGGGGCAAGGAGGTGTGCAAGTTTAGGGACGAGATGGGGTGGGCCAGTGGGTTCAAAAAGGTCAACACGGGACAGGAAAAGTTTTTTAGGGGCAGTTGGGTTGGACATGGAGGAAGGTGTGGGAGTGGAGGTAGAGGAAGTGGTTGTAAGAGGTGTAGGGGTGCTTGACGTGTACAGTATGCTGAGGTGTGGTGGATGTGTGTTGGGTGGGTGTCTGGAAACGTTTTAGCGTCTTGGGAGGAGGGGGGGTAGACACCGTGGGACAAGACAGGCTGCCAGAGTAAATGGAAGTTGTCACAGTGTCTGCCAGTTTGGTGAGTGTGCTGCAAGTGTTACTCAAAGTCTTTGTGGTGAGTGTAGGGGTGGTGTCTGGGGTGCATGACAGGATGTCTGATGTTGTGGTGACTGCAAGAATGGGGCCAGCAACAGTGAATGATGGTGCAGTGCTTGTGAGTGTGCATGTAGAGGTGACAGACAGGGATCCAGGGGAGGTAGACACACTGGGGGATGTTGTCGTGTGTGCCTTTGTATGGCTGTGTGTATGCCTGTGGTGGGAAGTGTGGTGCTTGTGTTTCTCTGTATGATTTTTGTGTGTTGAGGTGTGCGCATGGCTGTCTGAACGTGTGCTTGGGATGGGTGAAGGGAGTGGGGTGCTGGAAGGGGTAGAGGTGGTTGGAGGGGGGACGGAAAGACCAGGGACACTGGCTGCCATCAAAGAGGAGGCCAGAGCCTGAAAAGATCTCTGTAGGCCAGACATGGCACTGTGAATGCCTTCCAGGTATGCATTGCATTCTGTCCTATAGAGTTGGTCCTCAGGAAGTCAGTAGCCTCCTCCGTGAGGGCAGCAGGGCTGACTGGGGATGAGGTGCATGGGGGGAAGGAGACGTCCACCTTTCTGGGTGAGCGGGCACGGGCAACTGAGTGGGGCGCAACTGGGAGGGCAGTGATGGTATGGAATTGGGGTGGTGGAAGATGTCAAAGATTGGGTGGGCCCACTAGTGTCCGTCACCACCAGGGAGCCCCCATCGGAGGAGGTATCAGAGTCACTACCTCCAGTGGTAGTAGCCTCCCCGTGGTACTCTCTTCACCCTCCAACCCACTGGTCTCCTTGGCGTCGGTAGACTCTGCCTCCTTGGAACCGTGGGCTGCTGCATTCCCACTCGCCGGTGCCACTGCTCCCTCGCCAGATGATGCTGATATACACAAACAACACAAGATTACAGGGGTGGGGAGACAAAACAGGAGAGAAATATGTTAACATCTGAATGGATGTACATATTTGGTTCACTCATACTCCCACCCAGCTAATACACCAACATGCAGCACTTACAGCTATAGTCATGCCTATGCCCCTGACTAGTGGCCACAACCCTAGCATACAACTGTCTCCCACATTACAGAAAGACATGAGGAACTGCAGACCTGCCCCTTATCATCTAATTGCCAATGGGGGCCGTATTGCTATTAGACACCAGTCAGAGTCCCTGCCACTAGACAGCAAACATACTACAGCACCCTCAGACATCCATCAAGGTGGCTGAAACTGGTCTAAGTACTCACCCCCTAGTGTCTGCTGTGCAGCCTTCAAGCGCCCATCCAAGTCTGGATATGCCACCCCCAGAATGCGGCGCATTAGGAGGGTCAGGGCCCGACAGGCACCCCTTCCTCGTTGGGAGGACTTCCCTAGCTGGGCCTCGCAGGTCTTCCTGGCCCAGCGCTGCAGGTCTTCCCACCACTTCCTGCAGTGGGTGCTTCGCCGGTTGTAGACCTCCAGGGTCCGCACCTCCCTGGCGATGGCCTGCTAGAGTCCCCTCTTCTGATAGGCGCTGACCTGTAGGGGACACACAGAAAAGTAACATAGAGGTCAGACACTGCCCATTTGATACCGCTGGCCATACGTCCCCTATGGGACGGACACTTAACAAAATCATTCCACCACTCACTGATGCTGATTGTCAAACATTCAACGCCTGTGCATTTACAAATCGTGCACACATGCATACAGGCACCCACCACCATCACACACATCCATGCACCCCATCCTCCTACTCACCTGCACCTCTGGTCGCCCATATAACTTGGCATACAGGGGTAGGACCCCGTCCACCAGATTCTCCAGCTCCTCCTTGGTGAAGGGCAAGGCCCTTCCCCTGTGACTTGTGCCATTGAAGTAACCAGAGTCAGGACATAGCACCACACTCAGTGGAGTACTTGCATGCACGGAATCCAGGAGTCAAGTGAACCTGGGCTGACTAAATGGTGTACACTCTGTGGCAGTGTGCACCGTCACCGCCGGCAGCGATCATGATAGGCCCATATTCCCAATTGACACCCATGTTAACCAATGAATGGGTGCACGGCGGTGAACAACGCCTTACGCCATTACAAAAACCGCTAGCGGTATGAGGTCACTTCCACTGCTACATATCTAGTTGACAGCGGGAAATATTTACTCACCACAACAGTCCAGGCGCATCAGTTAAAACATGTCACTCCAGTTGTACATCCTACAATGCTTATGTGTAACCTACATGTTGGACAGCAGTGTTTTATACACAACAGGTTGTGCAAATGAATGTGTGTCCCTCACATGTATTCTCCACTCCTTCTAGGTACAGACCCATGTGGCGAGAGAGGGCCCCATCATTGTACAGACCTCTTGTTGATTTGGAGACCATGGTGGAACGTCACATCATTATCAATTACAGACTCACTTGTGCTACTATCCATGAACTTTGTGCATTACTGGATCCTGTAATGAGACCGGTAAATCAGAATCAGCTTGCCATCCCTACTGAAGTGCAAGTGCTCTCTGTACTCCATTCTTTGGCTACGGGCTCATTTCAGGTGACAGTGGGCATGGGTGCAAGGTTCTCACAGCCAATGTTTAGCCTCGTCCTGTCCAAATTCCTGGATGCATTTGCACAACACGTGCAGACATATGTGAAGTTTCCCCAAAGTGCTGATCCCCCTGCCATCAAGTCAGACTTTTTATGCCTTTGCCAACATTCCCCATGTGATAGGTGCCATTGATGGCTCCCACATAGCTCTCATCCCCCCCAAGGGTAAATGAACAGGTGTACAGAAACAGGAAGAACTTCCACTCCATGAACATACAATTGGTGTGTACTGCAGACCAGTACATTTCACATGTGAATGCCATGTTCCCTGGATCAGTCCATGATTCATTTCTCCTGAGGAACAGCAGTGTGCCACACATGATGGAACAACTACAAGGGGCAGAGGATGGATCATAGGTGAGTGTGTTTTACACTCTTTCTGTACATATCTGACAGCCAGGCTGTCTGCAACTGAGGGCGGTTTGTTACAGTCCTGTTTCACCCACTTTTGCAGGTGATTCTGGCTACCCCAACATGCATTGGCTCCTGACACCAGTGAGGAATTCTAGGACAGATGCTGAGAGGAATTTGAATGAGGTCCATTGACGTACTAGAAGGGTGATAGAGCTCTCTATAGGTCTCCAGAAGGCTAGATTCCGTTGCTTCTATCTCTCTGGGGATCCCTGTGCTATGGCCCTGAGAAGGTGTGTAGAACAGTGCTGTATATCTAGTCCAGCTTCCTCTGAGAGGGGTAGAGAGTGATGGTGATGATGAAGAGGGGGAAGATGTTCACTCCAGGAGCCAACTGATCCAACTATACTTCAAGTGACTATGAGGTACTGTTCACTGACGATGTTGTCTGTACTGCATAATGTCTGTCTGACTTATTCTCTATGGGGATGTGGAGTCTGTAGTCATTGGCACTGTTACATGAATTTCAGGTGCCATGTGACATGATGACCAAAAGGTGTACATTTCTGTTTACGCCACACAATGTTGTGCGTGGGGTGCCATTCCTGCAATAAAGGTCTGATTTTTTATTTAACTGCCAAATGCATTCACACTTACAATTGATTCAACATAATGATAGGGGACATAGAAATTGGTGTACATGCGTTTTAATAGTTGTCAGAGATGCACTGGTGCTCTTTACAGTGATAGGAAGTGGGCTGATGGTGGATATCCATACTGGCTACATGGTCTCATCGATTGGTGGCAGTGGGTATATGTCCATCTGTACCTTGCAAGTTGTTGATTTGCAATTGGCCGGTGAGTATGGTAGCACAATGGCACACTTGGGAGACAGTTCGTGTCAAATTCACTCCTTTGAGGATGCCTTGGTCTTGGCAGGTGTTCCAGTGCCATATCTGGATCTGAGGGACCGTTTGAGTGTCTGGTGCTGGGCTGTACGGGTGGTGGTGCTGGTCTCCTGTGTGTCCTTAGACAGTGACACCAGTCCAGTTGATGCTGCTGATGTTGATGGCTGTCCTGTGTCCTGGGCAGCGGTAGGGGCTTCCTGGTTTGTGGGGGTCTCAGGCTGGGTTGGGTAGTGGTGCTGCAGTACCCCTGCAATAATGGCCATGATGGCATTGAGTTGTTTCCACTGCTCCATGGTCTCTTGATGTTGGGCTATCTGCAGCCTTTGACTCTGTTCCAGGGTGGCCAGGATCTGGCCCATCCTGTCTTGGGTATGGTGGTATGCTCCCAGGACCTCTGAGATCACCTCCTGGGCTCCAGCATCCATCCTTTGGCCTCCCCCATGGGCCGCTGATGCCCTCCCACTGGGCCTAGCCCCCTGTGCCTGTGTCCCCTGCACAGGTCTGGCGGTACCACTGTACTGGGGCCATCGCCATCCTGCCTGTTGGTAGGTGGAGACTGTGGCCTCTGTACCTGTGTTCCACCAGTCTGTGGCCTGGATACACTGGTGTGAGGTCGATTGGCATGTGCATATGTTGTTGCCTGGGTGGTAGGGGTGTCAGTGGTGTCCTGGGTGAGGCTTCAGGAGGGTGACAATCCAGGACTGTGTGACGGACCAGGGTATTCCTCAGTGTCCAGAGTTCCCTCTCCAGTGTCCTGAGTGGTGCCTCTGTCTCCATGTAGGGTGCTGCTACTCCTTGTCCTTTCCCGTCAGGGTGGCATGGGTGGTGGTGCCTGTGGGGGGATTGGACATGTATGTTACATCTACTAATTCGGAAGACGGTGCACAGGTCAGGCCTATCTTGTGCCGTTTATCCCCTGTTGGCCATGCAGGGACCTTTTGTGGTGTTGAAACACAAGAAGAGAGTGTCGGGAGTGGCTCAACCCCACACATGCTCCCGTTTTGGCTAGAAAATCGTAAATCCACAAAAGGTGTGGGGTGTAACTGGAGGGAACTGGACTATTAGGCCCTGTGCAGAAAGCGCTAGTTGGGCACATATTTTCCAGGTAGGGATGGGTGTAGGAAGTGGCTGTGCTTTTGAGGGAGTTCCCTTTACGGACTAGGTGGTCTCACACACATTAGAGTGTCATGCTTCATCATTTGACCACCTAGCCCCACCCAGGTAAGATGATACTACCTGGACGGACTCAACCTCGTTGTTAAAAGAACTTCTGAGTTAAAAAATGTCCATGGTGAGTAATTAGCAGATTCACAAGTTTCAACTTGGTAGAAAATAATTTTAGCTTTTCATCAGCCAATGACATGTCTTTAAACATTCAAATATGCTTTACAGACTTTGTGGGTTTCATCCTTGCAAATGCAACCCACACTATGGTGGTCATTCTGACCTCGGCGGTAAAAGGCGCCTACCGCCGGTCAGAAATCCTCCATAATCCCGCCGCGGTCGCGGAAACCCGCCACGGTCATTCTGACCCGCAGAAGGCAAACCTCCGAAAATCCGACCGCCACAACAGACCGCCAGACCAGCGGTCGGCGGAAAAGTGGAGGTGACAAAACCTCCACCGCCACGCCAACAGAAATACGCCCATGCCATTACGACCCACGAATCCACGCGGCGGTCTTTCAAACGCGGTATTCCATTGGCGGGACACACCGCCGCGGTCAGAATACACACAAACGAACAAAACTCAGCCACATTGGACGATTTGAATCCCACACACCTGATACACATACACACACCACTCCCACACACACAATACAATATAAAACACACACCCACATCACCCACAAACCCCTACGCTAAAAAATTCTGAAAGAAGGCCAGAGCGAGACACCAGCATCCACAAACTAACAGCCACAGCCACTTAACACCATCACCCACACACTATCCACACACAAAACAACACACACCACCACACTCAACTCACTTAAATACACATACTCCACCCCACACATCATACACACCACCCCATGGCACCCCAAAGACAACCCCGCTTCACAGACGAAGAACTCAGGGTCATGGTGGAGGAAATCGTTCGGGTAGAGCCCCAGCTGTTCGGCACACAGATACAATACACCAGCATTGCCCGGAGGACGGAGCTATGGCAGAGGATTGTCGACAGGGTCAACGCAGTGGGACAGCACCCCAGAAATCGGGAAGACATCAGGAAGCGATGGAACGACCTACGGGGGAAGGTGCGTTCCATGGTATCCAGGCACAACATCGCCGTGCAGAAGACTGGCGGAGGACCCCCACCTCAACCCCCACAATTCACATCATGGGAGGAGGAAGTCTTGAACATCCTGCATCCTGACGGCCTCGCAGGAGTCGGCGGAGGAATGGATACTGGTAAGTTGAAGCTTCAATACTGCTTCCCCCCCACCTGCATGCCAAATCAGACCCCAACCCTCACCCCCATCCTCGAACCCCACCCTCACCCCCACCCCCATCCTCACCCCCACCCTCACCCCCACCACCATCCTCACCCCCACCACCATCCTCACCCCCACCCCCAGCACACCTATTCCCCGCCAATGTCTCACCATCACAACCCACACATCCCAAAACCTAGGCCTGCATGCGTCCACTAAGCATGGACACCCATCACCAAAGCATGCCCAATGCAAATACACATCCCCCCCACAAGCCACCCTCACCAAAGCCCCCACACACGAATGCCAGCACTTGGGGACACGAGAACCCACAGATACACCCATATGCCACTCATTGAAACTATAACCATACCTCTATACCCCTGCAGGACCCGACCGTCAACACACCGCGGCGGAGGGGCCAGAATTCTCCACACCCCCCACCCAAGAGGCCGTCAGCGATGACAGCAGCTCTGTCGACCTGGACACCGATGACCAGCCCGGACCATCGGGGACCTCTGGACAGTCGGTTCCCATCACACAGGCCCAGGCCACTACAGACCCTAACCCCTCTGGGAACACCAGCACAGCTCCCACCCAGCGGGCCCATGCCTCTGTCTCCAGGGCGCGTCAATCTGCGGTGTGTCTACCACTACAGGGCACCCAGGATAACCCACCACCCCAACAACAACAGGGACCTGGGGGCAGTGGTAGTGGGCACACCGGCCAGGGGGCAGAGGCCCAGGGAAACAGGGGAACTCGGAGGGCAGCTGTGCGACAGGGGGGGGAGGAGAGGCCCAGGGAACCCACTCTCCACGAGGTCCTCACCACCATCATGGGAGCATACAACCGCTCCCAGGAGACGATGGCGACGGTACTGGCCCGGTTCCAGGAGATCCAGGCACTGCAGGAGGAACACTATCGGGGGTACAGGGAGGACATCAGAGCCATCAACACCACCCTGGTTACCATGGTAGGGCTGCTGCAGGACCTCGTAAACACCAGGGCGGACACTGAACAACACCCAAGGGCCCCTGCCACTAGCCTGGACCAAGAACAGCCAACCACCTCCGCCGGCGCTAGTGGACAGGAGGCCCCCGCACAGCAGCAGCCCACCAGACCCCCACCTCCTGCAGGAGAAGAACCACCCCGCAAGAGGGCCCTGAGATCTCGCAAGAAGACAGAGTAGGATGTCAAGACCCCCACCAGCAATGGATACCACCTGATGTCATCCCACTGTCCCACATTGTCACCCTGTCCATCCTTGAACTGCCCATGCTCCATCTCTCCACAGGCCTCTGGACAATGCACCTGTGTGACTGTTACTCTGGACTCTGCCATGGACATTCCTTCACCATAGCCCCCACCCACTTGAAACCACCCATCCCATTTTGAGCACTTCAATAAACACCTATTTTGCACCAAAATATCTTGAGTCTGGCTGTGATTTCAATATATTGTAATTGACATGACAGTGCAAATATGTCCTTGTACATGGTGAAGTCAACAAACAGCTGCCACAAAGCTGTAGTCCATGGGGAAACGAAGCACAGGACTCGTAGTGGGGACCCCAGATCTGAAATAGGGAGGGAAAAGCCAAAACTCAGTCATCATACACTGGGGCAAATAGACAGGCAGCAGAGATGCAGGAGAGTAGTTAACATTTACTAAATTATCTTTGAAATGTTACCTGTGTCCTATTGGAAGTACTGTTCAATGATTCTGTCCCTGTTGTCTGTTTCAGCCAAGTCGTCTTCCTCCTCGTCACTCTCCTCAGGTTCCACCGCTGCCACAACACCACCGTCTCGACCATCCTCCTGCAGGAAAGGCACCTGGCGGCGCAAAGCCAGGTTGTGAAGCATGCAGTAGGCCACGATGATGTGACACACCTTCTTAGGTGAGTACATTAGGGATCCACCTGTCATATGCAGGCACCTAAACCTGGCCTTTAGGAGGCCAAAGGTGCGTTCGATCACCCTCCTAGTACGCCCATGGGCCTCATTGTACCGTTCCTCTGCCCTGGTCCGGGGATTCCTTACTGGGGTCAGTAGCCACGACAGGTTGGGGTACCCAGAGTCCCCCACTAGCCATACACGGTGTCTCTGTAGCTGTTCCATCACGTAAGGGATGCTGCTATTCCTGAGGATGTAGGCGTCATGCACTGACCCTGGGAATTTGGCATTTACATGCGAGATGTACTGGTCAGCCAAACACACCACCTGGATGTTCATTGAATGGTAATTTTTTCTGTTCCTGTACACCTGCTCCCTGTCTCTTGGGCGAACCAAAGCCACATGGGTCCCATCAATGGCACCAATTACGTTGGGAATATGTCCAAGGGCGTAGAAATCACCCTTCACTGTAGCCAATTCGCCCACCTCAGGGAAAATGATGTAGCTCCTCACGGATTTCATCAGGGCAGACAACACTCTGGATAACACCTTCGAAAACATGGGCTGAGACATCCCAGAAGCAATTCCCACGGTTGTCTGAAATGACCCACTTGCCAAGAAATGGAGTACTGACATGACCTGCACCAGAGGGGGAATCCCTGTGGGTTGGCGGATGGGGGACATCAGGTCGGGCTCCAGCTGGGCACACAGTTCATGGATAGTGGCACGGTTAAGACGGTAGGTCAGGATAATGTGGCGTTCTTCCATTGTCGACAGGTCCACCAGCGGTCGGTACACGGGAGGATTCATCCGTCTCCTCGCCCAACCCAGCGGACGGTGCCTAGGAAGGACAACATGGAGCACACAGTCAAGCAACCCACAGGTACGTACTCACAGCTAGCACAGTAAACGATTCTCTATGCAGTGAATGGCGTGTCTGAGTGGCTATGCAAGGCCTAGGCCTGTGTGACGCAGTTGAAATTGAGCCATGTGGGCCCTGGAAATGGCGGCTGCCTGACCTGTGAAGTGTGACAATGGGATGTGAGGTCAATGCGCTGGCGTGGCACACCGCGGCGGGCGGCGGGCCAAGACTGCGGCGCCAAGCCGCATTGGTTAACATTGAAGCCTATGGGTTTCAGGAGCCAATGGCGAAGGGCGCCGGCGGTGGCGGGACGCACCGCCGCGGTACGCACCGCCGCGGACGTGACCGCCATTTTCTATCTACTTATCCACTTGCGACTTGAACTTTCACAGGAGAGGACCTATACTGCAAGTGTTGCTGTGACCTCGGTCTGGAAGGGACAATGGCTGCTACGCCTGGGGAAAGGGCCCCTGCCTTCACTGGAGAGGAGTTGGAGAAACTTGTGGATGGGGTCCTCCCCCAGTATGCGCTACTCTACGGTCCTCCAGACCAACAAGTGAGTTTAATTCAATCTGGATTTGGGGCCACGGGCTGGCTTGGGGGCCTGGCGGGGGGCCTGGCGGGGATGGGGGGCATGTTGGGCCTGGCGGGGGGCATGGCGGGGATGGGGGGCATGTTGGGTCTGGCGGGGGCATGGCAGGGGGCCTGGCGGGGATGGGGGGCATGTTGGGTCTGGCGGGGGGCATGGCGGGGGGCCTGGCGGGGATGGGGGGCATGTTGGGTCTGGCGGGGGGCATGGCGGGGGGCCTGGCGGGGATGGGGGGCATGTTGGGCCTGGCGGGGGGCATGGCGGGGATGGGGGGCATGTTGGGCCTGGCGGGGGGCATGGCGGGGGGCCTGGCGGGGATGGGGGGCATGTTGGGCCTGGCGGGGGGCATGGCGGGGGGCCTGGCGGGGATGGGGGGCGTTGGGCCACTGGCAAGGAAAATGCTGACAAACTTGAACGTGGTATTTCTCCCTCCCTGTACGTGTCACATAGGTCCGCGCCCATGAGAAGATCGGGATTTGGCGTGCCATCGCCAAGGAAGTCCGGACCCTGGGGGTCCACCATCGACGGGGCACCCACTGCCGCAAGAGGTGGGAGGACATCCGCCGCGGGACCAAGAAGACCGCCGAGTCTCTGCTGGGGATGGCCTCCCAACGTAGGCGGGGTGCCTGCCGTCAACTGAGCCCCCTGATGTTCCGGATCCTGGCGGTGGCCTACCCTGATTTGGATGGGCGCGTGAGGGCAGCACAGCAGACACAAGAGGGTGAGTACAAGCATTTTCTACTCTGTTGTCGCGCAGTGGAGGTGTCTGGGTGGGGGAGGAGGGCTGTGGGTCCCCCTAGGCCAGGGCGATATCTGTAGGCTGGGCACCCCCGTAAGCCCCTGTGTCCCCAGCCACCACCCTCAGTAGTTTGTCAGTACAGCCATCCCTGGGCCGTGTCATCCATGGGTGCAGTTGTCAACTCTAGGCGTGTAGGGCATGTTCCACGGAATGCGTAGCGGACCCCAAGTGCGCAACTTAGTGCAGGGGGCATCTGTGTCTGTCATGTCCGCTAACTGTACCGGAGATCCATGTAATCAATATCCCTTTATTTCTCTCTCCCCCCCCTTTTTGTTTGTCTTTCTGTGCTTGTGTGCATCAGCATCATCAGGCGGAGGAGAAGTGGCATCGGGGCAGGAGGGAGCTGCATCTCACATGGCCCAGGAGGGCCATGCCACAGAGTCAGACTGGACCAGTGAGACGGAGGGCGAGGGGAGCTCCACGACGGGGACGACTGGACCCTGCAGCGACACGGACACGTCCTCGGAAGGGGGCTCCCTTGCGGGGGTGGCACCATCCGTGCCCCCCGCCATTACAGGTACAGCCGCCACCCAGCGCACCATCTCCGCCCTCCCAGCAGCCCCTCAGCGTTCGCCCCGTGCCCGCTCTGCCAGGAAGCCGTGCATCTCCTTCGCCCCAGGCACCTCAGGCCCTGCCCCTGTTACCCCCGCTGCCCTCAGTGAGGAGGTCATTGACCTCCTCCGAACGCTCATTGTTGGGCAGACTACCCTTTTGAATGCCATCCAGGGGGTGGAGAGGGAGGTTCATCGCAGCAATGCGTACCTGGAGGGCATTCATTCGGGTCAGGCTGCCCATCAGCGATCGTTCCAGGCTCTGGCCTCAGCACTGACGGCAGCCATTGTCCCTGTCTCCTGCCTGCCTCTACTAACTCCCTCCTCCCAGCCTCCTGTTCCTCTGCCTGTCCCACCCACACCATCAGACCAGCCTGCACACACCTCAACACCCAAGAGAAGCTCATCCAAACATAAGCACCACAGATCACGCAGACATTCACACACGCAACATTCCGATGCAGACATGCCAACAGTCACTACCACCTCTGTGACCCCCACCTCCTCGTCTCCCTCCTCCCTCCCTGTGACGTCTACACTCACACCTCCATTCACCTCACCATCAGCCAGTGTTTCCATCACCAGCACACCCTCCACTCCAGTCCGCACACGTGCAGTCACCACCCCCACTGCCATTTACACGTCCCCTGTGTCCTCTCCCACTGTGTCTGTCACCCCCTCTTCCACACCACACAAACGCAGCCACCCACCCACCCAACAGCCATCCACCTCACGACAGCCTATCCCTCCTGCACCTGCACCCAAAGACAGCAAACGTGACTCACCTACAACCACATCCTCTCCCTCCACTCCCATTCCCACTGTACCTACCACTCTCCATTGTCCCAAGAAGCTCTTCCTCGCCACTACTAACTTCTTTCCTGACCCTGAGCCCCCCCCCTCCTTCTCGTCGGGGTAAGAAGAGCACCTCAGCCACCACCAGCCCTGCAGCCCCCTTGACAAGGGTGCAGGGGTATTGGAGCCCGCCAGCCCGCATGTCTGGATCTTCGCCCAGCAGCAAGGGGACAGCCAGCCCACCCCCTGGGAAGAGGAGCAGAAGGCGGAAGGGGCGCCGCAGGAGCCCGCCTTCTACATCCCCCCCGGACACCACCCAGAGACAGTCACCAGCCACAGCTCCAAAGGGAGGAAAGGGCCACAGGCCCACGACTAAGGAGGGCAAGGGCAGCAAGTCGGAGAGGTCAGGCAGCAGGCCTGCTGCCCAGGAGGAGCCCACAACCCCCATAGCCGCTGCCCCGGGAGGAACCGGCACAGCTGCCCCGGGAGAGCCCACCACCCCCATAGCCGCTGCCCAGGGAGGACCCAGCCCAGCTGGCCAGGAGGGCCCCACCACCCACAGCCCAGGTGGGCATTGAAGGAGCACCATCCCCGCTGCCCAGGAGGGCACCACCAGGCAATTAGCAGTTGGCCATAGACCGGCCGCCGTCTCCAGAACCGCTGAACTGGGCCCCGCCGTCTCAAGCACCGCTCCGCTGGGCCCCGCCGTCTCAAGAACCGCTGAACTGGGCCCTTCAAGGCAAGGAGCGCTGAACTGGGCCCCGCCGTCTCAAGAACCGCTGAACTGGGCCCTTCAAGGCAAGGAGCGCTGAACTGGGCCCCGCCGTCTCAAGAACCGCTGAACTGGGCCCCGCCGTCTCAAGCACCGCTGAACTGGGCCCTTCAAGGCAAGGAGCGCTGAACTGGGCCCCGCCGTCTCAAGCACCGCTCCGCTGGGCCCCGCCGTCTCAAGAACCGCTGAACTGGGCCCCGCCGTCTCAAGAACCGCTGAACTGGGCCCCGCCGTCTCAAGAACCGCTGAACTGGGCCCTTCAAGGCAAGGAGCGCTGAACTGGGCCCCGCCGTCTCAAGAACCGCTGAACTGGGCCCCGCCGTCTCAAGCACCGCTCCGCTGGGCCCCGCCGTCTCAAGCACCGCTGAACTGGGCCCCGCCGTCTCAAGAACCGCTGAACTGGGCCCCGCCGTCTCAAGCACCGCTCCGCTGGGCCCCGCCGTCTCAAGCACCGCTGAACTGGGCCCCGCCGTCTCAAGAACCGCTGAACTGGGCCCCGCCGTCTCAAGCACCGCTCCGCTGGGCCCCGCCGTCTCAAGAACCGCTGAACTGGGCCCTTCAAGGCAAGGAGCGCTGAACTGGGCCCCGCCGTCTCAAGAACCGCTCCGCTGGGCCCCGCCGTCTCAAGAACCGCTGAACTGGGCCCTTCAAGGCAAGGAGCGCTGAACTGGGCCCCGCCGTCTCAAGAACCGCTGAACTGGGCCCTTCAAGGCAAGGAGCGCTGAACTGGGCCCCGCCGTCTCAAGCACCGCTCCGCTGGGCCCCGCCGTCTCAAGAACCGCTGAACTGGGCCCCGCCGTCTCAAGAACCGCTGAACTGGGCCCTTCAAGGCAAGGAGCGCTGAACTGGGCCCCGCCGTCTCAAGAACCGCTGAACTGGGCCCCGCCGTCTCAAGCACCGCTCCGCTGGGCCCCGCCGTCTCAAGCACCGCTGAACTGGGCCCCGCCGTCTCAAGAACCGCTGAACTGGGCCCCGCCGTCTCAAGCACCGCTCCGCTGGGCCCCGCCGTCTCAAGAACCGCTGAACTGGGCCCTTCAAGGCAAGGAGCGCTGAACTGGGCCCCGCCGTCTCAAGAACCGCTCCGCTGGGCCCCGCCGTCTCAAGAACCGCTGAACTGGGCCCTTCAAGGCAAGGAGCGCTGAACTGGGCCCCGCCGTCTCAAGAACCGCTGAACTGGGCCCTTCAAGGCAAGGAGCGCTGAACTGGGCCCCGCCGTCTCAAGAACCGCTCCGCTGGGCCCCGCCGTCTCAAGAACCGCTGAACTGGGCCCTTCAAGGCAAGGAGCGCTGAACTGGGCCCCGCCGTTTCAAGAACCGCTGAACTGGGCCCTTCAAGGCAAGAACCGCTGGCCCTTTGGCAGACGTGGCAGGGCAGGATCTATCTCGGGCAGGGCTGCAGGATGTCCTCTGGCCAACTTGCCTCCTCCAGTGGCAGTGGGGTCTGTTATGGACTGTATGGACTGTGGCTTTGCTCTCCCCAGGATGGCCCAGTGGGCAGGCCACCCACTGTATGGACTGTTTGGACTGTGGCTTTGCTCTCCCCAGGATGGCCCTGTGGGCAGGCCACCCACTGTATGGACTGTTTGGACTGTGGCTTTGCTCTCCCCAGGATGGCCCAGTGGGCAGGCCACCCACTGTATGGACTGTATGGACTGTGGCTTTGCTCTCCCCAGGATGGCCCAGTGGGCAGGCCACCCACTGTATGGACTGTATGGACTGTGGCTTTGCTCTCCCCAGGATGGCCCAGTGGGCAGGCCACCCACTGTATGGACTGTATGGACTGTGGCTTTGCTCTCCCCAGGATGGCCCAGTGGGCAGGCCACCCACTGTATGGACTGTTTGGAATGTGGCTTTGCTCTCCCCAGGATGGCCCAGTGGGCAGGCCACCCACTGTATGGACTGTATGGACTGTGGCTTTGCTCTCCCCAGGATGGCCCAGTGGGCAGGCCACCCACTGTATGGACTGTTTGGACTGTGGCTTTGCTCTCCCCAGGATGGCCCAGTGGGCAGGCCACCCACTGTATGGACTGTTTGGACTGTGGCTTTGCTCTCCCCAGGATGGCCCAGTGGGCAGGCCACCCACTGTATGGACTGTATGGACTGTGGCTTTGCTCTCCCCAGGATGGCCCAGTGGGCAGGCCACCCACTGTATGGACTGTATGGACTGTGGCTTTGCTCTCCCCAGGATGGCCCAGTGGGCAGGCCACCCACTGTATGGACTGTTTGGACTGTGGCTTTGCTCTCCCCAGGATGGCCCAGTGGTCATGGAGTCCCCTCGTGGATCTGGCGTCGTGTACTCAAGTGGCTGAGGTGCCCCCCCTTCCCTTCCCCCTGAGGTGCCTGTCCTATTTTCTTTCTGATGCCCCTGCAGTGTTCTCTCCGTGGAGTTCTTGTTGTGGGACTGGGCCTTGCCCCTTTGCACAGGACCCCTGTGATCCACGGACAGTGGTTGGACTACATTTAGTAGCTGTATATATTTTGTACATAGTTTATTTATTTATTGGGATTACTGGTGTCCATATTTCAATATATCTGCCCGTTTATGATCTCGTCTTTTGGTCTTTGCATTATTTCGGTGGGGGGTGGTTTGTGGGTTGTGACAGTGATCTGTGGGAATGCATTGATGTGTGTGTTGTAGTGGGTGTGGGTGGGTGGGTGTGTGCCGGTAATCTTTTCCCTCCCCTGTGTCGTAGGTGCAGTACTCACCGATGTCTTCCGCGCCGCCGGGCGTGCTCCTGGTATATGAGCAGGTATAGGAGTGCGGGGATGACCTGCAACTCTGGTTCCATACTGCCGGAATCTCGCGTGGAGTGCGTAGAGGTGAGCGTTTTCCCGTTCGTAGTCTGTTTCCGCCGTGTTCTTATCGGCGGTGCTCCCGCCCCGGAAAAGGTGGCAGATTGGTGGGTCGTAATAGGGTGGGCGGTACATTGTCTGCCGCCTGGCTGTTGGCGGGAACCGCCGCGCTGTTTGTTTGTACCGCCGTGGCGGGCGGAGTGTTAAGTTGGCGGGCTGTGTTGGCGGTTCCCGCCAGGGTCAGAATTGCATATTTTAGACCGCCGGCCTGTTGGCGGCTTGGCCGCCGCTTTATCACCGACCGCCAGGGTCAGAATGAGGGCCTATGTCTATAAAAAGTAGGGATGGGTGAGATTTCCTGTTCCACCGGGGGAATTGGCAACATTTTGGCAAATCTGCATTACTCTTGTAACGTGGAGTTCTGGGAAATCGCTCAGTGGTGGCATTTTTTCTTGTGAGTATGCCAAAATGATAAGTTCCCAAGTGTGAGCAAGATTTGGTGTCCCCTAGCCCAATTTCCAGTTGCTAGCAGGATATCTGGCGTGATTTTTCCGTCATGAGAGGTCACAACCGTTCACAGTCAGAAGGCTGCTGCTTGAGTAGAAAATCTACTTGAGCTACAGTAAACTCAACTGGAGTAACTGTTCCCTCTAGCTCACCGTGTGGTGCTGTTCTTGCTGATATTTCAGCGTGGAATGTGCTCCTGGTGCTAAATCACAGTGCAAGCAGCACAACATGCCTATGTCTGCCCATTGGCAGAACTCTGCGGAATTCTGGGGACTCAAATTCCATGAGTTCTGTCCACCCCTAATGAAAAGTAATCCATTTGACGCATGACACACACCTTTGTTGTAGCTCTGCTTGTATCCTAAATACCACTGAATTATTTCACATTAAAAGATTAAAAGCTCATATTGGGATAAAATTCTGCTTTCATGCCAATTGTATGATTGCACTAAGCAGTTTTTATTCTTGTGGAAAGCAAACATTCTTTTGGGAAATATGAGGTAAAACACTTTTTTTAGAACTTTTCTTAGCTGCCTTGCCCCTTGATGGATCTACGTGAAACTTGATTTGCCAAAACATAGACGGATGAAAAAAGTGAGAGCCAAATTTCATGCAGATGTATCAAACAGCACCACAGCTATTAACAAAGCAAAAAGCAATTGGGTCTGGTGTTGACTAGCAGCCTTTTGGCTTTGGCAATGCTTTTTTTGTTATGATTTTGCAAAAAAGTATTGTTGGGGAAGCTGCCAGACTCTCAGCAATCTAAAGAAAAGCATTAGCTAAAAGAAAAAAGATTTATTTGCCCTCAAAAAACACACCTGCCACAGTAGCTTGGAGAACTGAAGGACTACTTTTTGTGTGGATATGATCCTGATAAAAGGGCAGAATGTTGTCACTCACAGTGAAGTTATTCAATGGCTGAAATGGACTGGCCTTTGCCCATGCTGTATGCAGCAGTTTTAGCAACACAAAAGGATGATGGACGGAGTGCTGAACAATGCAATCACACATCCCTAGTCACAGATCATGGTTTTATCCATCATTTTTTTGCTCACCATGCCACCCCAGTTTGGAGCCAGACATATGCAAATAAGTCTTGACCTTGTTCCTCATGGGAACAGTCCATCCCAAACTGCCAACCCAAGTCCTCCCTGGACCGGAAACAAGCATCCTGGGACCGGTTTCAGGATTTCACCCTTCATCAGCCAAGCTAGCTTAAATCCTGTGGCACGGTGAGCAAGGTACCCACGTCTGGGCATACCCTTCCCAATTAGGGCAACTTTAGCAACACAAAAGGATGATGGACGGAGTGCTGAACAATGCAAACACTCGCCCCCAGTCACAGATCTGGGTTTATTCCATCGTTCTTTTGCTCACCATGCCACCCCAGTATGGACCCAGCCGTATGCAAATCAGTCTTGACCTTGTTCCTCATGGGAACAGTCCAGCCCAAACTGCCAGCCAGGTACTCCCTGGACCGGAAACAAGCATCTTGGGACCTGTTTCAGGGTTTCACCCTTCATCAGCCAGGCCAGCTTAAATCCAGTGGCACGGTGAGCACGGGACCCACGTCTGGGCATACACTTACCACTTAGGGCAACTTTAGCAACACAAAAGGATGACGGGCAGAGTGCTGAACAATGCAAACACTCACCCTCAGTCACAGATCTAGGTTTAATTCATCATTCTTTTGCTCACCATGCCACCCCAATTTGGACCCAGCCATATGCAAATCAGTCTTGACCCTGTTCCTCACGGGAACAGTCCAGCCGGAACTGCCAAGCCAGGTCCTTCCTGGACCAGAAACAAGCATCCTGCGACCGGTTTCAGGGTTTCACCCTTCATCACACTGGGAGATACATTTGACAGGCCTTAGTCACTGCAAGCTGAGTATACAGAACCTACATGACACTCACATTTCCATCACTTCTATGCATGGCAGTACATCATCCACAAGCTTCTCCAGCTCCTCTGGAGAGAACGCAGACGCCCTTTTACCTGCTAGCCATGGCATAATTGTTCCCAGAGGTAGCACACAGCAGCTGAAGTAGTGGAGGTGTTGATGGCAGCAGTTTCAGGAGTCAAGTAACTAATTTTGCAAAATTGGCGTACACATACGCAGTCATCACCGCCGACGGCCACAGCCATTGGCCCGCGACCATCACAGGCAACAGCGTTAGCCTGTGGCTGTGTCCGCTGCGGTTGGTGCGCCACACCATGCGGACAACTTCCACCAGTAGCCCCGGGCGGTTCCTGATGTCCTGTGGAGTAGGTCAGGCATCCGCCATTTTGGTGGTTTGAAATACGGTAAATGGCCCTGTTAAATGTGTCACAACAACAATATATGTATAGGATCATCACAAACATTCTAAATTGGTCTTGTAGTGTAGGTCCCACTACACAACCACCAGTGTAGTGTGTTGCAGTGTACAGCTGGCATATGATGGCGGTGCACTGTCCACCACCCCTGACGATATTTTTGGTGGTTGGAAAAGATTGTCACATTTCGAGGGCAATTGAGTAGAAGATAGTTGGGTGTCACTTGAATCCATGTTGTGGACACATGTGTTCACAACCATGGGGGTCGCATGTGACCCTTTGTAGTTGACAGCTATGATGTGGGCATTTCGGAATTGTGACATTGGCAGGTATGTGATGCTGTTCTGAAATACAAAGTGGACATGGATTGTTCCAAAGTAATGTAGGTCACAGAGTTTGAATATTAGAGACCCGTGCAAATACAGCTTGCACAGTGTTAGGATGGTATTTTAGAAGTGTCCATTGGATTTGTTTTGTGTCCTGTGGTCAGAAAATATGTAGTACTAGGCCACGACCATGCCAGTTACCCTCCACATTGGCTAAACACTCTTTTTCATGACCTGTATGTTGCTGTTGATGTGTTTCATCATTGTAGGCCATGGTGCCTGTGCCAAAAAACTGACTTTGTGTCATACCACCAGATGCATAAGCACTGGATTACAATGACCCTGTGATCAGAAACTGTTGTACTGCCATCTGTCTAAATCTTGGATTATTTGATGCTGGATTACTTTGGTGTAGTATGTGATAAGGCTCCAGATTATATCAACCACGTCAATGCTTTCGTATTCTACAGGACAATGTCTGGCAAATACCTTCCTTCCATTGTCTGGAGGTCTGTACCTGTAAATATGTTCATTTACTCAGAATCAGTAAATCATTTATGATTTGCAATAGTTCAGACATATTGACAGCCTACGTGCTGAACACTGTAATATCTTTGACCAGACACTTGTATGTATGTGTTTGTGTGGGATGGTTGTAATCCTGAGCTGGACACTGTGTACATGCAACATATTCCATCTTGAATAACTATCTTTGATCATCATCGTATGGTTCACATGGTCTGACATATCTACACGGGTAAATGTGAAATTTAAAAAAGCAGAGAATGAGTCAGTGACGGGTGATATTATTGGGAAGTTACAACTAGCAGAAACTATATGTGGCATGACTCAACAAAAATGTGAAGGGGTCAGTCATTGTGAATGAAATTGGTGGAGCAGAAGCCACAGCACTGGAAGTCCAAAGTTAAGAGTACTCCTCCCAATGGAAATGGAAGGCGGTTCAGGATCAGTCCACAGAGTGAATGTGTGACACACAACGGAGGACTTTAAGGAAGAGGATTATTGCTGGCAGTAGTGGGTGTCTTGCCATCGGCATCTCCTGGATTCTTTGCTGGATGTCCCCACTTGTGAGGGGGGAGGGGATCAGCTGCTGTAGAGGCAAGGGTGTCTGCCGCAGTTTGTGCCTTTGTCAGGGCCTCCCTTCCTGTGTCTGCCACAGATGCATTTTGGCATGATGTACTTGCCACACAAGAAGGGGTAGATGTTGGGAGTGTGCCCTGATCAGTGTGGTGTTAATTTCCTGCAGCACTCCTGTTAAGGTGCCCATTTTGGTATTATGGGCATCCATTTTTTCAGTCATGCCCTCTGCAGCTGCTTAATGTCCCGGAGTTCAGTCAACACCTGGCCCATCATGCCTTGGGACTCCTGATAGACCCCCCCAAGATGTGGCTGATGGTGGCCTGGTTGCCAGCAGCCCCAGTGGTCTCACTCCACTGGCTCACAGCATCCCTCTTATGTACCCTACCTCCTTTGGCACAAGGTGCACTCTCAACTGGGTCCTGGACCCTCAGTGTCCAGAGTGTCGAGCCGTACCTCGGGATCGAGGACTGGGGGCACAAGGTGGTGAAAACTGTGCTAGGTACACAGGTTGGGGGGTGCATCCTTGACTGGGATGTTGAAGCAACAGGGCTGGGAGGTGCCGTTGTAGCAACAGTGAGACTCACTGTTGCCGTCTGACCAGGTTGTCCAGATGAACCAGTACCTTCCTCCATGTCCATAAGTCATCACTGAGTGCTTCATCCAGGGTGTAGCCTGTTCTGTGGCCTCTGTGTGCTCAGTGGCAGCTCTACCGGTTGATGAAAAACGTACATTGTTACTGGTTGAATTACGACATCTACCTCCAAAGGTTTTGTGTTACAGTAAGCAGAGACATTGGACATAGTTAAGTTGTAGGTAATCCTATTGTGCCACGTTATCACATTATTGGGTTATTTGACATGACATGTGGGAAGCATGCCTAACCTATTTGGCTCAAGCAGCTGACGAGATGGGCAGATCTGTTGCACTTTGGAAGATGGCCTGAAAATGACATCTTACCACCAATGAAGCCAACACAGTTGGGAGGCAACATATGCCTTTGACCATTTGGAGGCCTAGTTGAGAGGCAGGCAAACCCAGGACTCTGTTGTATATGTGATTGGAGTCATCATGTGTACAGTGCTGTGTCAATGTGTCTGCTGCCAATACCAATCTGGTAATGCAGCTTGAGGCCTTAGGAATACTTGTACACACGGGGTGAGGTGTCATTCCTGTCCTCAATAGTTTCATCTTGGGTTAGCAGGTCATAATGGAGTAAGGTAGACAGATATGTCTCTGAGTTGAGCATAATCTGTATCTTAGTCACTCCCAGGTGAGTAAACTTCAATTGAAAGTTACCAAACAAGGATATTTGGACACATGCACACTGGGCTGGTATTTGGAGTTACAGGCACAAGGTCTCCTGGGAGTTGCAGTCAGGTCACTCTCTCTACTACACACACTATTCAAATGGTATCCTCCTAGGTGAGTAATCTTCATCTCTCCCCAACACTTGACAAATGTTTGGTATTACATAGCTGTCTGCAGGCTACATTTAGGGTTGAACATACATTTACATTTTGGAACATTACATGAATTCCGGAATGTGTTTTTTCTATTGTGAGATTTACAGGCACCATTTGAATGTATGGCATGTGATGGGCCTTGGTAGATGTGATGTTGGGTCCAATTATACACATTGACAGTGTTAAAACTCAGATACTCTGGGTATTGAATGTTGGTGAGGTACATGAACAAGACAGTGGCAAAAGCTGAGCTGTGATCATGCATGACATTGCATTTTTGTGACAGTTTTTGTGGTGTAACTTACCAGACTCCACTCCCCCAGGTATTCCTGTGAAGCCCTCAGGATGCAGGATGGCCAAGACCTTCCCCACCCGGAAAATGAGTCTTAATGGGACACTGGGAGGGCCACCAGTCTTCTTGGCCTGCATCTTCTGCTTGGAGACCAGGGAACGGACATTGCCCCTGAGGTTGTTCCAACTCTTCCTAATGTTCTCATTTGTGCACAGGGTGTTGCCTACAACATTCGCTCTGTCGACTATCCTGTCCCACAATTCTACTTTTATACTGAGAGGAGGGTGCTGGACTTCAGCTCCAAACAATTCTGGCTCTACTCTTACGATTGCATCCACCATGACTCCCAACTCATCTTCTGAAAAACAGGGATTTTTTTAATGTGACATGGTGGACAAATAAAGTGGTTGACAGGGACTTACTTAACAGTGGAAGTGTAATAGGGAGTAAATGGACAAAAGTGTGTGCAGGGTATTCTATGGGATGGTGGAAAAAGGAGTGCCAAATCTATGAAAAATTAAATAAACTGTGGTTGGGGTTCTTTGACTCCCTGTGGAAATGTAAAGGATTGTTGTCTGTGAAGATGTGTGTTTTATAGTGTGATTTGCAGATGTGTCCACTTGACCAATGTGTGTCAGCTGTGTTGTTTTTTAATTCATCCAAAATGCACTTGTTTGTTACTTTGCTGGATGTGTACCGCGGTGGTCGACCACCATTGGCTAACTACCGTTAGGAGACCGTCACGTTGACTGTGTGTTTGTAATATACTCAGTGGTTGGCTGTGGCACTGATGGCACTGGAGGACGGAACACCTTAATACAAGCTCCTGCGCCACTGGTGGTCTGCCTTTTTTGCCTAGCAGGCGGCGGTCCTGCCTGTTTGCATAATAATACGGTGGTCTGGGGACCACCGGCACAGTGGTCTTTTTAGGACTGTCAACATGGTAGTCTGGTGGTCCAACCGCCAAAGTCGTAATTAGGCCCTGAATCTGCCATAAATAGATTTCTTAGATGTGGTTGTTGACTAGAATTACCTCTAAATCAGGTGTCTAAACCAGTGATGACGAGTTGCCAGTAGCTCCCAGACACATTCAGAGTAGCTCACAACCTTGAGTTCATTTTAAATAAGCACAAGGTCATATTTTCTTTTCAAAGTTAAGGGAGTACATATGACACAGGCTCTTAGTCACCCACACAATTATATCTAATTGATACGCACATATGTCCATACATCCCCAAAGATCAGCCTCTCACTGACACAAATGGCAGCCCTTTCATAGTGCCCATAGACAAAGTATTTTGTTTAAACCCTAGTATCTTACTCTTTGGACATTATGCTTAAAGTCAATGAAGGCTTGTGTGGGGTGTCCGGTAGCAATGCACAAGTTGTTTAGCCTTCAGTAGCTCCTGATGATTTTCACTGATCAGTAGTACCTCTCACTACAGAAAAGGTTAGAGACCCCTGCTCTAAATACTCTAGGAGTGTTTGTCTTAAGTGTCACAGTGGTACATAATTCACATAAAATATTCTAAAGTTGAATTTCTAAAACATAGCACTGGTGTATAACAAATATGGCTCTAAAATTTAGGATTGGATTTCTTAAACATGGTGGTAATATTTAATTGGTTATCTCTATTCAAGGAATAGATTTCTTCGTCATGGCAGTGGTTTATGACAACTTTATCTCTAAGTATTCTCCTAGTGGATTTCTTAGGTATGGCAGTGACATAACAATATTTTACCTCTAAATATTCTAGGAGTGTGTTTCTAAAGCATGAAAATGGTAAGTAACTAGTTTACTTCCAAATACCTTAACAATGATCGTCGGCTACAACTATTTTACATCTAAATGTTCTATAAGTGGATTTCTTAAGTATAGTAGTGGATATCACCATTACCATTACCAATATTCCAGAAGTAGATTTTTAAAAATTTGGAAGGGGTACAGAATTTACCTTGAATGGACATTTTTTTACACATGAGTCTGTAATAATTAGATAAATCAGCCCCTATCTAATTTACCTCTAAATATTTCAGTACTGGATTTCCTAAACATAGTGTTGACATATTTTGATGTAATTCTAGAGATGCATTTATTGTCGGAACATTTTGCATACAACTAATTTCTTCTTTTAGAAGTGGGAATGACCTGTTTCTTATGTTCAGTTGAAGAAGTTCTTTAGTGTGCTTCATATTTAAATGTGACATTTTATGTGTGTTATTATTTGTATGCTGGATGTACTTGTTTGATGGACTTTGTCTAATAAACATTTATTTGGTAACCATGTGTACGGTTATGCAATCGAATTTCAAAATGCTGTTAAATTTCTTAATATATTTGCTTCAAGGTGTATTGGTGTATTTGACAAATATCCTGCTGACATTAACTAAGTGTATAGTGTGTTATGTACATTATAGTGCATAGGATGTGTTGTATTTGAATGCTGCAAGTCCATATAAAGATTTGGTTTGTTGTAAAAGACAACTAGCTTGCACAGCCCTTAGAGTATAAGGTTGCCAAGTTGTTTCATAAAACAATTTCCATGATTTGGCTTTGTGTTTGTAAAATTACTCCCTGATAGAAGTTGATATTTAATGTTATTGCTCATATCTCTTAGCTCTTCCTCATCATTTTGTCTATATACTTGAACATGTAAATGACAGGATTTCTGCCCGTTCCTTGGAGAGACAACCGAGCAACATCACAGCTGAGATAACAGTTAATCCCCACTAAAGGGGGACACACAGAGTATTAGCTCTGAGAAAAAAATCTTCTTTAAAGGACACCTGAATTGTAAACATTAGGTCCATTTAGTGGCGATCAATACTAGGATGTCCTTGAAAAAGAAATAAAGACAACTTAATGCAATTATGTGTTGTTCACAAACATGTACTTTTCACAATCATAAATGGTCAAGGACACTGTACTGTTCACACAACTGGAGGTTCACAATCTTGTATTTGTATTTTTGGTTATTTGTAAAAAGCAATTTCAGACCATAGGTATCGAAGCGGTAAGCAGGTGAGTAGGCTGAAGCGAAGCAGCCACTTATAATGCAAACAGCCAAGTCTTTAGATGCTTTCAAAATGGCAGGAGGGACCTCTCACCAAACCAAATACTTTGTTTCCATTGTTTGTAAGAGTATATCATGTGTTTTCTGATTGTGAACACTGTCCAACACTGCTATTAACAATGGAAACAGTATGCCTGCTAGCCTAAAAAACAGCATCTCCCCACAATGACAAAAAGTGTTAGGACAGTGGAGAAACTAATTCCACTGATAAGGTAGTATGAGAACGTTGATATCTAGTTTTTCAAACAGATGGCACTAAGATGCTGGTCATGGGGTACCCAGACTCCTTATTCACAGGTCCCCCCAAACAGAAAAAATGATGCCACATTGATAAAGCGGTGATGGACGAAAGTTGATAGTCTATCTACTCATACCAACAAAAACTCTTGTATCTACAATTTCCAGACTCACCTCATTTATTCTCAAAGGCTTACTTCCCTGAATTCTACCTCTGCTGATTGAGGCTGCTTATCTCATTTTATGTCAGTGTAGCTGGCTCCCCTGCTTCAGAAAGCTATTCCTTTTACTACTTAAAGTACCCAGACACCACAGAATCAGCTCTCACATCTCACCATCTTAGAAACACTCTTCAACTAGAAATACCTGCACCTTTCCACATTAGCTGTGAAGACTCTATTCAGGGGAGATAGGTTGGCATTTTCTAATTAATTTTTATCTGAGAAATTCACCTCCCCAGGTGGTAAATTTGAGGAAATCATTGAAAATGTTCTTTCAAAAGCCACTAGTCTCCTTCCAATTAAAGTAGACAGCCCTTCCCTTTAGGGTCTAACCTATTTATCATTGCATGTATGCAGTATCTATGTGTATGGTATTTGCATAATGCAAACATAGCTAAAAAGGAAGCCAAATGCAGTAAAGGGTCAAAGGTAATCATACAGTCAGTCAGTGATAGGAGAGGTAGCTGTATTTTGGATTGCTTCTGCATTGTGATGTAGAGTTATTTTGATACATTCCTCTACGCTCATAATTTCAAGTAGTACAACCTCTAACAAACAGAACTGCTCTGTAAACTTTCCAGTAATCTTATCGAATGCCAGTATTTACTTCATTCTTAAATATGAGCCCCTGATCATTTTTGTTTTTCTCTCAAGTGTAAGGTCCTTGATCCAGAATTTACATACTGTTTACCATCCCAACCCTCGAATACAGAGTTTATGCAAATTCTTTATATAACCACAGACAATACCTGGAGGCTTTGCCTACCCTTCTTATTATGAAACCAGCATTACCCTTGTCTCACAAACACCCAACTTCTAATATATATGCCCAGTCGTTCATTTAGATTTTGATACACATGTTAAACAACTATAAATGCTTCTCTTTCCATAATTCTGCAAATGTACTATAGTGGCACCTGTTATAGGTACTATAAGTAAAACCTTCACCTCAAAAGACTAGCAACTTTCTGCTGATAATTTGAATAGACCATCTTACATGTGACCTTGAACCAAGAAGTTAGTTTGCAGTTTACTTTTGGTTAATACCATTTAGCCTAAAGTTTACTAATCACTCACCTAATTATACTGATTCCCTAAATGATTACTCCTCAAAACCAGCATTATAATGTTTGTAATTGCCTGTCCAAAATAACATGATTTCCTTGTATCAGGCCTGTTGACCAGGTACAGGCTGTGTCCTCCTCTCCTCCACATTGCTTAAAGTCAGGATTCGTGTTAGACCCGTCAGCCTTAGGGTGATTTTCTCCCAAACGTTTTGCTTTCTCCCCTCCTGTTTTTGCTGAATTCTTATATGTGGTCCTTAGGACTCTTTGCTCTTCACTGCTAAACAGGCTAGAGTGCTTGTGCTCACTCCTCAAAACATGGTAATACTGACTTGCTCCTAATTGGCATATTTATTTTACTTATAAGTCCCTGGCAAAGTGGTATACCATATACACAGGGCTGGTATGCTACTAGTGGACCCGCAGCACTTATTGTGCCACCCACTTTAAGTAACCCCTTAAAACATGTCTCAGACCTGCCATTGCAGTCAGTGTGTGTTTGTAAACTGACAATTCGACCTGGCAAAATACAAGGCCTAAAACCTCCTTTTTAATACTTATAAGTCACCTCTAACCTCTGACCTGCTTTTGGTCAGGAGATCGCTCCCCCACGTCCGCAGCACCACCAAGCTGTGCCCTTGTCCTTGACCCCGCACACGCTGCCGCTCGCGTGTTCGAGGCCCTCCTCCACCCGCAGGCACCCACCTGCGCCTCATCCCTGGTGTTTAGTGGGCTCTGGTAAGCGTCACAAGACTTGTGCTTTGTGCCTTTTTAAGTTATTGTGACTTGTTCTCTGTACCTTGAATTATTGTGCCGTTCATGTTATTGTGACTCGTTTTCTGTGCCTTGAATTATTGTGCCGTTCATGTTATTGTGACTCGTTTTCTGTGCCTTGAATTGTGCCGTTCATGTTATTGTGACTCGTTTTCTGTGCCTTGAATTGTGCTGTTCATGTTATTGTGACTCGTTTTCTGTGCCTTGAATTGTGCTTTTCATGTTATTGTGACTCGTTTTCTGTGCCTTGAATTAGTGTGCTGTCCGTTCTTCAGTTTCCTTCTGTGCCTTTTTACCGGTTTTTCTGCCGCTTTTGCCCCTTGTGCACTCCCCTTGCCGGCTCTCTCTGAGCCGTTTTCCCCGCGCTGCCTCCCTGCGGCCCGCCCCCCTCGCGCCCCCATTTGCCGCTCCCTCCCGCCTCCCAACTGCTCCCCCCTCCCTTCTTAATGGCGGTTGCAGCGCGTCTGCGCAGCGGGCGTGCCGCTGGCGCGCCAGAGGCAAGCCTGTCTGCGCCCGTCCGCGCCTGGACCGCGCCCAGCGCCACACCCCCTGGTCCGCGAGACCCCTGCACCTCCAAACGCCGCTACACAGCCGACCAACTCAATGCCCTCAATCCCGGACGCATCACAGCATGCTTCCAGTCCTCACCAAGGAACACCAACGGACCCTTCTCATGCCGCACCTGCAGATTCACCTGCGACACAACAACGTCTGGGACCTGCTCGACTCCACCGCCCCAGACGTAGCCTTCCTGACCGAAACCTGGTGGAACGACTCCTCGGCGCCCGACATCGCAATAGCCATCCCGGACGGCTACAAGATCATCCGTAGGGACCGCACCAACGGAATCAGAGGAGGAATGGCCATCGCCCACAAATCCACCCTCAAGGTCGACACCCACGCTGACGACTCCCTCAAGACCGCCGAACACCTACACTTCCACATCCACACCGACCCCAACACCACTCTCAGAGGAACACTCATCTACAGACCCCCCGGACCACGAGCACCATTCAGCGAATCCCTCGCCGACCTCACCAGCACCCACGCACTCACCTCAACGGATTACATCCTCCTCGGGGACCTAAATTTCCACCTGGAGAACAACAACAACACCAACTCCACCACTCTGATCGACAACCTCACCAACCACGGCCTCAGACAACTCGTCAACACACCAACCCACATCGCTGGCCACACGCTTGATCCCATCTTCTCCTCAAGCGCCCACGTCACCTTCAACCATACCACCGTACTCCACTGGATTGACCACCACTGCATCCACTTCACTTACAAGAAACATGCCGAGCACCATCGCACCCAACAACCACCCTGCCGATGCTGGAGAAAAGTTACGGAAGACCAGTTACCAACACCCTCGCCCAGAACCCACCCCTTGACCCCACCGACCCAGACACTGCCGCCCACAACCTCACTCTGTGGATCAACGATTGCGCCAACACCCTCGCGCCACTCAAGAAATCCACTGACAACCAAACCAGAAGAAAAGCCACCTGGTTCACCGATGAGCTCCTAAACTCCAAACGCGACTGCCGGAAGCTAAAAAAGGAATGGCTCCTCAAACACACACCCGACAGCCTCACAGCCCACAAGGATGCCACCCGCAAGCTCCACCAACTCATCAGACAAGCTAAACGATCCTACTTCAAAGACCGACTGGACAACAACGCACACGACAGCAAAGAGCTCTTCAGCATCGTGAAAGAACTCTCCAACCCCAGCGCCAACGTCAACGACATCCCTCCATCCCAAGAACTCTGCAACGCACTGTCCACCTTTTTCCACCGGAAGATCACTGACATCCACGACAGCTTCAACGCCACTCCCACGCCAGACCCCACCCCCGAACACTCCACCTGTGCAAACCGCCTGACCTCCTGGACCAACGTCAACGAAACAGAGACACACAAGATCATGAACTCCATCCACTTAGGATCTCCGTCAGACCCCTGCCCCCACCACGTATACAACAAAGCAGACTCCACCATTGCCCCCCAACTACGGAAGGTCATCAACATCTCCTTTGAAACAGCGACATTCCCGGAAAGATGGAAACACGCCGAAATCCGCGCCCTCCTCAAGAAGCCCAAAGCAGACCCCAACGGCCTCAAGAACTTCTGACCCATCTCCCTGCTCCCTTTCCCAGCGAAGGTGATTGAAAAAATCGTCAACACACAACTAACCAGCCACCTCGAAGACAACGACATCCTGGACCCCTCCCAGTCCGGCTTCAGATGAAACCACAGCACTGAGACCGCCCTTCTCGCCGCCACAGACGACACCAGATGCCAAATGGACAACGGCGAAACATCAGCCCTCATCCTCCTGGACCTATCTGCCGCCTTCGACACAGTCTGCCACTGCACCCTGAAATCACGCCTCCACGAAATCGGAATTCAAGGAAAAGCCCTCGACTGGATCATCTCATTCCTCTCCGGCAGAACCCAGAGAGTCCGCCTCCCCCCCTTCCGCTCCGTAGCCACCGACATCATCATCGGCGTCCCCCAAGGCTCATCCCTCAGCCCGACGCTGTTCAACATCTGCATGGCCCCCCTCACACAAGTGGCCCGGCAACACAACCTCAACATTCTCACCTACGCCGACGACACCCAGCTCATCCTCTCACTCACCAAAGACCCGCGCACCGCCAAAACCAACTTCCACGAGGGAATGAAATCCATCGCCGAATGGGTGAGAAGCAGCCGTCTGAAACTGAACTCAGACAAGACGGAGGTCCTCATCCTCAGACCCACCCCCTCCGCCTGGGACGACTCCTGGTGGCCTACCGCACTAGGAACCCCACCGACACCGACCGACCCCGCCCACAACCTGGGCTTCATCCTCGACTCCTCCCTCACCTTGTCTAAACAGGTCAACGCAGTTTCCTCCTCCTGCTACAACACACTCCGCATGCTCTGTAGAATCTACAAGTGGATCCCAACAGAAACAAGAAGAACGGTGACACAGGCCCTCGTCAGCAGCAGGCTGGCTACGGCAACGCACTCTACACAGGCATCCCAAAAAAAGACCTACTACGCCTCCAACATATCCATTTAGCACTTATTAAATGTTACAAGGTAAATGTTGCAGTTGGGCTGCGCGCATTTAGTATGCCCAGATTTTTTGCTTTATTTTCATCATTTAGTTTCGAAATTTTAATTCTGAGTGAGTCTCACTACTTGTGTCTCGCTCACAGTGGTAAATGTGCTGCGTGTGTTTACCATCAGTGTCCCCCTTAGAAGATAAGGCTGCTGCACTGCAGCAAGAATAAGGGGCACTTGGCTGGTTACACATGGACACATGGGCACACGCATGTGCACATGTATGCATGCTGCATGCGTGAGACTACGATTGTGCACAGCCTGGTTACTGCGAACCAGTAGCCTGGTGCAGAGGGGACTCTGCAGGGTTAGATGTTGACCTGTGTTAGGCCGTATAATACTAGTGGGCATGCATTGGTACAATCAGTATAATTTAGTGTTTTGTCTACAGTGACACTTTATTATACACATTGGGAAAATCTTTCTTAGAGTGCAGTTTCACTTCCCTTTGGCCTAGAACGTCCAGCAAGATATCAAACAGTGACAGAAAGTGGGTGCTCAGTTCAAATATGCAGTCCCCAAGCAGAAATATGTACAAGCTATGGGTCATCCAGAATTTTCCAATTTTCAGTCAGCTCAGGATGAGAGCCCAGCCCTTTTGTCACCTTACTGGGGCAAATTAATTATTCGGCTACCCAGAAGAGGGGACAACGGCCTCACCACGCAAAAGCAGTAATTAACAGTGCTGCCCCCAGCTCCTGAGGAGGAAGGAGTGAGGAAGAAAATCTCCATCAGTTAAATAGCTGTCACAATGTACAGGGCTATGGACAACCCAAGCCACTGAACAAAGGAGGAAGCCCAGACAACTGGAGTCAACACAGCAGGAGGGGGCCTCTTTGAAGTTTTTGTGGGAAAGGCACTCCTAATGATGTTAGAGAAAGGTATTGGTAAGGCTCCCAGAGGAGATGTGACCAGTGACTTCTGGATGGTGCCATTTTGAGCTGTACCAGCATGCTATGCAGGATGCTGGGACAGGGATGGAGGGGTGATGTGGCATTCTATGATTGGTTGAAATGCCTTGCTTCTAGAACATTCCACTCCATTTAACATTTCTGGCACAGGAGACAGAGAGTGCTTTTACCTTTGGACTCTGGACTGTTACAGTGTCAGCCGCTATGGACAACTGGAAGGACAAGCCTGCTGATGCCCTAAAGGACTAAGGGCTCTGCTCCCAGTTGACCCCAGGACCACTGGACCTCCACGAGGGCCAGTGAGGCTGGCCCCCTTACAGCCCCTGAGGACCAGCTGAGGAAAGATCTGGACTTCTGCATTACAGAAGAAAGAGAGGAGCACCAGAGACCACGACCAGGGAGAAGGCTAGCTCAGGGACCCAGTGGAACCAGCTCCCTACATAGTATACTGCTTATGGGCCAGAAGACCTGCTCTGCTGGTACTACGCTTGGTGGCTAGAGCTCACCACCAGGAGTAAAATGAGCCCAAGACCAAAGAAACTGCCCCATCAGGCCTGAGTTATGGGCCTCTGAAATTTGAAAACTTGCTGTCTGGTAGAAATGGGGGAGTCTGTGATTTTGGGGGTCCTGACCCATTAGGAGTTATATGTAATTGCAGAATGCAAAACTAAGGTATCTCTATCTGCCTTATGTAGATATTTGTAAATTAACAAGTAGTAATTAGTAGGGTGTTTAATAAATTTACTTTTCCTTTTCTAAAGAAAAAGCACCGATTGGACAACCATTTATTGAGTTTATATTATAGTGTGCCAGTGAATGGCGATTACTAGCCCACACAAGCCCGTGAGTAAACTGCTCTGCCTTGCTACCTTAAGAGTCAAGCGCTACAGTGGGGTGCTTGGTTTCCAGTAAAGGAAAATTGTGGACCTATTACTTGTGCAGGCCTCACATCGAGCAAAATTAATAACTCGATTTCCTACAGTAAACCAGTGTTAGTTTACAGGAGGCATGTCTTGTCACAGTGAAAAACAGCTTTGGGGTGTTTCACTGCCAGGACATGTAAAACATTAAATATACATGTCATACATTTTAACTACCATGCACCTTGCCCTATAAACCTTTAAGGCCCTCCCTAGAGGTGATTTATAAGTATTAAAAAAGGATAGTCTAGGCCTGGCAAGAGGTTTATTCTGCCAGGTCAAAACTACACTGCACTGCACGTTGCAATAGCAGTGAGAAATTGGGTTGTTGGTTGACTGGGGTGTAAGTCCTGGTCAAACAGTAACCACAATTCTTGTCAGGGCAAGGCACCAGCAAACCCAAATTAACCTGAGCTCCCCCCGTGGTAGGTTGGCACAGAGCAGTCAGGCTTAATTTGAAGGCAATGTGTAAAATATTTGTGCAAGACTTAAAACAGTAAAACAGTGAAAACTCCAAACAAAAAAATCCCACACCAGGATTGAAAAATTGAACAAACAATTTAATGATTAAAACAAGACCAAAATGACAAAAAGTAATTATTAGAACTCGAGTTATGAATTTTGAAAGAATAAACTGTAAAATAGCGCTTGAAAGTGCCACTGGTGATATCTGGTCACACTGGACCGGGCCAATGTCAAAGGTTCAGGCTAACCACGATGGAGCACTGGCCGGATACAGGGAGCTACTGAACAAAGTATCTTAATTCTGGTTACGGAGTTATGTGTATTCGAGGCAAAGATGTGCCACGCAGTCAATGCATCAGTTTTGAGATATAGCAAGGCTGTTGCGTCAATGTTGAGGATCCGGTTGACGTGGCTTGCGATGTGAATGCTGGTGTCAGGAATGCATTGAACAGTTGAGGTGATGCATCGGCTCCAGTGAGCGGTGAAGCTGCAATGAGGAGCTTCAGCATCGCCGTTGAGGGTGCCGTCACCAAAGGATGCAAGGACCTGCTCCAAGGAAGCATCCCATGGTGATGGTTTGGAAGGTGATGCGTTGAACTCAAGATGTGCACTGTGGTGGTAATGCAAGTTTGTTGCTCTGGATCCAATCCACGCAGCAGGGGTGAAGCATTGGTTCTGCTGGAGAATGCACTGCTTAGCCGAGAATATGCATTGGTTCTGCTTGGAGAGGCACTGCTCAGCACAGAGGATGTGCAGTTTCTGCTGTGAAGCTCCTGAGGCCCACTTCAAGGGTCCAGGGCTAGGGTGGCACCACTTGGCAGCATAGACTCACAGAGGGCAGTGTCCAGGTGCAAAAGCAGAGTGGTTGGAAGTACTTTATGTTCCTGAGACTTCAGATCAGGAGACCAGCCAACTAGGCCTTGGAGTCACTCTGGGTTCTGGGTTGGAGAGATGCAGATACAGTCTTCCTCACTTCCAGGCAAGAGGGAAGCAGGCAACAGATCAGCATAGCAAAGTAGGAGTCCAGCACAGTGCAGTCCAGCAGAGTGGCAGTCCTTCTTCCAGGCACAGTATCCACACGGGCAGAAGTGTACTGAAGTGGTGGTGCCCTTGATATGGTGAGATCTGGGGAAGACTTCAAATACATGCCTTTAAAGTGCACAGATGTCCTGCCCTTCCTACCCTTGCTCCAGGCTCACTTCATGGGGGTATGCAGCCCTTTGTGTGTAGACAGGATGCAGCTGAGTGAGGCTGTGTCCAGGATGGCCCATCAAGACTCAAATGGCCCATCAAGTCACACCTAAGCTCCCTTTGTGTGTCGCTGTCTAGGTGGGGATACACAAAGCCCAGCTGCCCCCCACCTCAGCATTGTGATCAGAGATAGGCCGCAGCCACCAAATGACTAAAGTAGGAAAATGCCAACTTTCTAAAAGTAGCTTTTTCATAACTGCAATTTAAAAGTTGACTTCACCATTAGTCAGGATTTCAAATTGTGATTCCAGAGACACTAAACTTGGAGGGGTTATTTCATCCCATTTGAAAATTAAATTTGTTAAGTATAATAATGTAGTTCCAATGTTAACCTATGGGAGGGATAAGAGTTTTTCACCACCAGAACATGAAAAGTTTAATGGTACATAGAAAACGTTTTAAATATACAGCCACTTGCTCTTGGGGCTGCTTAGGCCTACCTTAGGGGTGAAATAATGATTAAAAATGAAGGGTTGGGCTGCAAAAGGCATATTTTGCCAGGTTGTGCACTGGCAGGCCTGAGACATGTAGATGGCTTCTTAAGTGGGTGGCACAATCAGTGCTGAAGGACTACTAAAAGCATTTAATTTACAGGCCTGGGTAAGATCTAGTGCACTTTCCTAGAGACTTAAAGGTAAATTAATAATGTCAATTCTGGATAAACTAATGTTACCTCGTTTTACGGAAGAGCATAACTACTTTAGCACGGGTTAGCAGTGGTAAACTGCATAGAATCCTAAGGACAGCAAAAATAAAGTCAGCAAAAACAAGAGTTCTGGAGGCAAAAAATTAGGTGAAACGACACCAAGGATGCCAGGTCTAATTTGTGCCCCCACCAGCTGAAAGTTGGAAAAGCTACCCGATCCCTTGGAACTTCTCTTCACTAAGTCAGAAGAACTTGGAGAGAATATCAGCATTGGCATGGTCTGTTCCAGGATGGTGTTCCACCATGAAGTTTATTCCCTGTAGGGAGATGGACCACTTCAACAGTTGGGGTTCCCACTCCTCAACTGCATTAGCCACCGGAGGGGTCTGTGGTCTGTTTGAACCTGGAAGTGAGCACTAAACAGGTATGGTCTCCACTTTTTCAGTGCCCAGACCACAGCAAAGACTTCCCTCTGTATTGCACTCCACCTCTGTTCCCTGGGGAGTAACCTCCTACTGATGAAGGCTACAGGTTGATCCAGTACCTCTTCATTTAGCTGTGAGGGCATGGCCTCTATGCCATGCTCTGTGGTGTTTGTCTGCAAAATGAATTCTTGGAAGAAGTCAGGGACCTCGAGCATGGGTTCTGTGCACATAAACTCCTTTAGGGTGTCAAAAGCTTTCTGGCATGCCTCTATCTAGCTCACCTGACGTGGCTTCTTCCTAGAAGTTAGCTCTGTCAAGAGGGCAACAATGGTGCAATACTGCTTGACAAATCTCCTGTAATAGCCAGTGAGGCCCTCACCTCTGTCTGGGTCTTCGGGGCATCACCAAGCCAGGATGGTTTCAATTTTGTCCTGGAGGGGCTGAACCTTGCCTCCTCCCAATTAATGACCCAAGTAGACAACTGAACACTGCCCTATCTGGCACATACTGGCCTTGATAGTCAGGCCTGCCCTCGGCAGAGCCTGAAGCACTTCTTTGAGGTGGCACAGGTGGTCCTCCCAGCTAGTACTGAAGACCGCAGTGTTGTCTATGTATGCAGCACTGAAGTTCTCCAACCCAGCCAGCACCTGGTTGACCAACCTCTGGAAGGTAGCAGGGGAATTACCTGAATCTGGAGGTGCCCTTCTGAGGTAGAGAACTCAGACCTTTCTTTGCCCCCCTTGGACAAGACTATATGCCAGTACCCAGGCATTTAGGGCCTGATTAAGATCTTTACAGGACTTCTGTCGTCCCTCCGTGGCGGCGATCTCAGGGAATCTGTCAAGTTGATGGATTTCCGACCACTGTATTTGGATGTATGGCGGCTCAACCTCCATCCACATCAACAGAGTGTATTCCGTTGCATTAGTGGTTTCCTGCTGCTGATGTGGCGGACTCCTATGTTGGATAACAGTAATCTGTCGCCATCAGGATGGCGAGATTTCGCCAAGCATATTTACATTTCACAGTTGTGCTTGTGTTGTTCTAGCGGAAGAACCCTGACGACGGGAGTCCATCTCAGGACGCATTCAACATTGTTCTATGCCTGTGGGTTTTGGATGGATGCTAGCAGCACACACCTGATGTCTTTTGACTAATTGTTAACACCTGCATACCACACTAGAAAACATACTTCATTTTGGATCATGAGACTTTGCCATTCCACAGCACAACACCATTTTGCTACAGAAATTGCCACACTGGTCAGGTTAAAATTGTTTTTTTTGTTTTTCGCTCCCTCTGTTTAATTTTCATTTGTATTATTTTTAATCCTACAACTTGTGGGTTGTTATTTCATTTATTTTTGTTCCCTCATAATGGCAGGGAGGACAAATATTCATGTTACAGAGGGAGAATTGTCAGTCATGGTGGATGAGATCATTAGAGAAGAGCCACAATTGATTGGAGCCCAAGTACAAAATGAAACCATCACTCAGAAAAGGCAAATGTGGGCCAGAATAGTTGACAGAGTGAATGCTGTAGCAAGCCACCTGCACACACAGGAGGAAATTAGGAGGAGGTGGAACGACCTGCGGGTGAGAGTGTGTTCCCTGGCCTCTAAGGGTCACCTGGAGGCCCAGAGGACTGGTGGTGGTTCTCCTAGCCCCCCTTACAGCTATTTCCTGTGAGGAGAAGGTCTTGCATATCCTACATCCTGAAGGCTCGACAGGAATCCCTGGTGGAATGGAGACTGGCAAGTTATACTTATGAATATTTCACTAAACATAAATGTTTCCTCTTACGTTAGATGTTGCTAATGTGTTTAGCACCTTTGTAAAAGATATAAACCCAAAGTTTAATTTTACAAATCTATTCTTATCATCAAGTTAGTAGCATTATGGTAGTATCTATTGCTTTACTAATGGTCAGTATGTGTTGTCAGTATGTGTGTTTTTCTTCATGGATCATCCCTTGCATTTGTCTTGTTTATTTGTTTTTTGGAATGTATTTTGTTGTAGTTAAGATAGCAGGCTCCAAACTCCATCTAATTTCACATGAAGGACTGGTGCTTGTAAGTGTTTTTTTCACCTATTAACATAGTTCACATATATGTTTTATATTGCAAATGTCAGTTCATCTTCACTGCATATATTTAACTAGAAAGGTTCACATTATAGTTTTGCAAGTGTTGTTAATGTTTAATTGAAATTACTATAACTACCATGATGCCTTGTTTGTGTAGCTGGAAAATAATTCTAAAATGTGATGGTCATTCTCCTCTCTTTTCTCTATATGCACATATGTTATAGTGTTATGCATCTGTCAATCTCCATTTTATGCAATGCATTAAAATGTCATAATTTTATTTAATTTTATATGTTGTATCATTCTTGTTATTTCACTGAATCGATTTAATTGGTTTCACATAACAAAATATGTTTACTTAAAGAACTTCTTTTATCTTATGTTGCATGCTAAATATCAGTTGTATTGATAATAGATGTACTTTGTAATGTTCATATGATGACTAATGCTATTAATCCTACTAAGTTGTAACATAGGGCCATATGTACCAACACTTTTTCCCATAGACACAGAATGGGTAAAAACCTTTGATACATCTGGCCCATAGTCTGAACGTTAGCCTGCAAGGGCTTGGAATGCTTTAGTTCTTATTTCTCCTCTCTACTGTGTTGGGTTGAATGTTTGGTATATTTTATGTACACTTTCTAAGTAATCTTTTCCTTTTCAGGACATTTGTTCACCTGCTTTTAAAAAAATGTACATATGTGATTAAAACTGCTTGTATAATTACCAACAAATCACTGAGAGGTCTAATCATACTATTAATTATCTGTTTACTTTTAGTTTGCTTCATTTGTAGATCTCAACTCATTTGATGTATAACCCAGACTTCCACAATTTTGTATTGTACATAGAGTACCTAGACAACCATCTGCCACTGAGAAACCTCCACTCCAGACCAGGATCAAGCTTTCAGTAAAGCTTCCACTCCTGCAAGTCCAAATAATGATGAGCTGCCCAGTCCATCTGGTCTGTCCGGTCAGACAGCTCCAGTAAGTCTCACTCGGCCCATACCTGTACCTCCTAACCCAGCTGTTACGCCACCTTCGCCAATGGATACTTCCACTTCCTGTGTCCAACGGAACATCACCCTAATCCTGGCTACCATTGAGCCAATACCACCACGTCCTCCAGTGGAGTGGAGCGCACTGAGTCAAGGGTACAGGGTAGTGGGGTGGGGTTCATGGGAGGGAATCTGTGAGCTAGCAAAGTAAGGCCACTGGGTTCACTGTCACCTAGGCCACCATTGACCATGGGCCTGAATTAGATGTTGGTGGACGGGTTGCACCGTCACAAAGGTGATGGATATCCCGTCCACTGAAATATAAATCCAAACAAATCCTATAGGACATAGATTTCAGCTCACCCTCTCCCCATGAGGAGACATTCATCTGGACCACCAGGAGACCTCCACCACTACCAGCAAGAGACACAGAGAATAATTTCCTCCAGTGTGTGACTACCATTTATTCTGTGGACTATTTCTGGACACATTTATTTTTTTGGTGCCAGTCGTATTTTGTGCCTTGGAGTTTGAGCAATATTGACTCTACATTAATAGTTTCATTCACCATGATTGGCTTTTGTTTCATTTGGTTTTTTGTTCTCATCCTGTTTCAGTTTATTTGGATCTGTAAAATAAATTCAAAACCAACAAAGTTAGAGACTGGTGTTGTGTTTCTTGCACTAATTGTGTATTGTTTCCTTCCACCATACCATTTAAAATGCAAATAATTAAAAAGACTGCTCTACAAAAACAATTCTATATAGGTAATGTTCTCCCATTTAAAAAAATGTAAAAATATAACAAATACAAAAAATCTAATAGTCATAGTTTCACACAACTGTAATAAAGGATTGTGTGTCATAGTTTCCAAAGCAACGTTACAACCCATGCATAACCCAAATACTCTGTGCCATTTTCATATTTACAGTTCCATTCTTGACACCATGGAAAAACAGGATATAATCCAAAACAACATATTCATGCCTCATAATAGGAAGCCCACATCAATAACACCAATAACACCAATAGTCAAAATCATGGCAGTACTGCATTTTGTGACCACAGGATCATTCCAATACACTCTGAGAGTATCTGGTTGAATGTCACATCCTACTTAAGTGGTTTGCTACAACACATCAACAGCTTCATACACTTAACACAAAATGAGGATTTTGAAACTGTGAAGGGAGATTACTATCCTTTTGGTTGACTTACGCATGGGGTTAGAGCACTTTAAGCAGCACATATTGCCTTGGAGGCAACATTCAACAGAAAACAAGTTTAATGTAACCTCAAAAACTTCTATTCAATCACTGTGCAAGTTGTCTTTGCACAAGATATGTACATCCAAAGTTTGTGTGTCTTTCACAGGATCCACCCATGTTCCCTCTGTACTTTGCAACACCAGCATAAATCTACAATGTCACAACTTTGAAACATCCAAATGAAGATGACATGGTGAAGGAATCTAAAAAAGAATGACAACAAAAGATATTTAAATTACATAACAAAGTAGACACATCACAATAGTTTTTTTTATGAGAACACATTTACTAAGACCAATCAAAGATAAACAATGTAAATGAACACAGTAGTCAATGTGTTAAATAGTTGGACAACAAACATCTTTGCCCTGAAATGTCCTTAACTTCCCATTCATAAGAAATGTCCAGCACAGACTGTTATATTCATGGTATTGAGTTGTTTTGTCATTTAATGTAACAATATGTAAAGATATTCTTATACTAATGTGAAGAAGTTGTCAATTACATCTTGACGCACGTCAATTCCTTGCTCTTCACCACTATCATCTTCATTTGGCATTTCAACATCCTCACCCTGTGGCTATCCATCCTCTTCAACGTACGGGATGGTCCTTTGCAGGGCTATGTTGTGTAACATGCAGCTTGTGATGATGATTTTGTACACCTTATCGGGTGAGTACAGGAGGGCTCCACCAGTCTTATCCAGACATTTAAATATGGCCTTCAGCCCAAAAGTCCACTCCACCGGCCTCCACGTTCTTCGATGGGCCTCATTGAAGTAGACTTCCACTGGTGTTGTTAGATCCCTCAGAGGTGCTAACAACCATGGTGGGTTAGAAAAAGCTGAGCCTCCTATATAAATTGTAAAAAATGAATTAGCCAAAATATATATTTCCATTGTACATCATTAAATGAGAAATTTTCACCAACAATTATATCAACAGATTGTACTTACCAACAAGCCAGGCTTTCTCAGGTCCAGGTTGGGACATTTTCAGGGGTATGGCGCTGTTTCATAGTAGAAAGGAATCATGTGTTGATCCTGGGAAACATGCACACATGCTTGTGATGTGCACATCAGGTAAGCAGACAACTTGCACAGTGACTGAATGGAAGTCCTTCAGATTGCAGATAGGCCTGTTCTATGGTTAAGAACTTGTCTTCAGAATAATTTGCTGCACTTTAAATTTCTCCCATTTTCCAAATAATGAGTGCATATTTGTGTTATACATGTAATGCTGACACATATGGCGAAAAGGATGTCCTGTGCTGCAAGTACATACAAGACAGGCTCTCAGTCAGGCGTAAAAAAGTATCCCATTCATGCATACACGTTTGTACATCCCAAAAGACATGTGCTTTCAGTGAAACACATGGCAGCCCTTTCATAGTGCCCATAGTCATAGTATTAGGTACAAACTATAGTATCTGGCTCTATCAACATTAGGATTTAAGTCAATGAACCTGGGTGTGGGGGTGTCTGGTAACAATGTGCAAGCTGTTTAGCCTTGAGTAGTTTACAATGAGTTTTAAGTGCTCAGTAGCAGCTCTCTCTACAGAAAATGTTGGAGACCCCATGGCTAGATGCTGTAAGTGGCCTGGTTTATTAAAACTAGAACATGAGACGGTATAAGGGTACTTAACAGGTTACTACAAATTTTAAGTTTTATGAAACAAAAATGTAAGAAACATTTGCTGTTCCAACTTTACCCAAATGCTTGTGATTGTTTTCTAAAAATTGTGTTAAATCAGCCGAACAAACAAAAAATACATTTTTTTTCTTTCATTTTTCAAATTCATACAGGTGAACATCAATGAGAAGAAGAAGATCGGGAAAGCCATCGCTAATTAGGTGAGGACCGTGAGGGTCTATAAGGGACACAGCATTCATTGTCGCAATAGGTGGGAGGACCAACGACACTGGACTAAAAAGTCAGCAGAAGTCCAGCTCGGCTAGTCCTCCCAACATGGGAAGCATGTGCACTGCACCATGATCCCTCTAGTGCCCCCCTACGTGCGGTAGCCTATTCTCAACTTGATGGGCAGTTGAGAGCCCAACAGCAGCATCAAGAATGTAAGTTCTTTTTTGATTTTTTATTGTTAGATAATGATTTTTTGTTTCAGCAACTAATTGTGGCATCAGCATAATGGTTGACACATATCCAACACACAATAAGAGTTCTGGAAGGTGTAAGTGTAGAGTGAATTACAAAGTAATGATATCCAGGCAAAAGCACTTGACAAGGGGAAATGTAACATTGATGCGTATATGAGATGTTTTAAGTTTAGGAGCACTATTGATTTTACAATTTTTGTAAACCAACGTTTTGCCTTGTCTAGTGCAGTTTCTACATTGTATTACATTTATGTTGTTCCAATAATGTGTAATGCATATGACAGTTTAGGGGAAATGATTAAACATATCTGTTCGGACACACCTTGAATTAGGAATTAATGTTACTTTTTGAGTTAGCGTCCCTAAGCATGAAGGCAGCTTGGACCAAATTTGCAAATGTAAATAGAATATACAGGTGTGTTTCTCGAACAACCACATTACACACATATGGATTGGACAGCATTATACTATTGCGTGAAGGTGTAAATTAAAAATGCATAAGTCCAGAGCTAATTAACAGACAATTCAGATGGTAACATGTTAAAAAAAGACACTTTCCTACTAATCCAGCGACGACAGGTTGATTTGCATCCTGGTCAAGTAGCATCAGCAAAGGAAAGACTTGTATGGCCGGGTTCATGATGGAAAGGGAAGTGAAAACAAATAGGTACATTTCAAGCTTATGTGGCTTCCAATCCGCCACCTCAGATGTGGAGGTCTACCTACTACAGTTATGTTGGCGGGAAAGCCCATTGTGATTGGCCCCGGAGAAAAACTGGCTGTGGTCCAGCCAAAAACTGCTTTTGCCTATTTCACCGTTGACACGGGTATAAGATTTTGGCAGTGACAGCGGGTCGACCATGGACTTTTGTCTATCGACCCACCACCATCTGAATAGGGTGGACGGACTGCTTAGTCAGCAGATGGATTATCTGACAGAAAAGCGATGGTGGGACCAATTTTCCCAAAATTTAAATCAGGCCTAAGTCAAATGTGCTAAGGAACTTGGCAGCTCCTAGCTGATCCCTGAGCGCATCAGCTCGAGGATGGAGTGTGCGTCAGTCTTGGTGACCAGTAGTCCACACAGAACCTACATTCAGGTGTGACACCTGGAGGGGCATCCTTGTGGATCAACGCCCCTGGGCTGGATCAAAGGCTTAATAACTCCAATGCCAGCACCTTGGAGACCTCCTCCTTAATGCTGGCTCTCACCTTGTCAGACAACCTGTAAATGTTGTTGTTTACAGGGATGCTGTCCCCAGTATCAACATTATGGATACAGGAATCCTAGGGTAAGGGAGCAAACTGCCCCAGCAACTGGTGGTAGTCTTTTTGTTGGTCTCGGGTCAAGGTAGGGGAGAGGCTGACACCCTGCACTGACCCCTCCTGCTCCTTAGAAGAAAGGGTTCCTGGGTGTGTTGAGGTCCACCAAGTCGGTGACATCACCCTGCACTCCTTCACCTCATAAGGCTCAGGCCAGCGGCCTTGCAGGACCCTGGGCTCCATGGTCTTCATCACCAACACTTTTTTACCTGACTGAAGCTCGACCAGAGTGACATTCTCGTCATAGCACTGTTTCATGTCCTCCTGGCTGGCTTCCAGATTCTCCTGGGTGAGTTTCTGAAGCGAGCTATCTGGTTGCAGAGTGCTAGCATGTAGCTGACAACATACTGGAGGGCCTTCCTGGGAGACTGTTCCTAGCACTCCTTCACCAAACTAAGAGGTCCTCTCAGTGGCTGCCCATACAGAAATTCAAAGGAGCTATAGCCAGCCCCCTTCTGCAGTAGACAAACAAAAGGCAACGCATGCGGGCATCAAACTTCGGCCTCATGGGTAGGCCCATAATCATACCTTTAGAGTCCTGTTGAACCTTTCAGCAAGCCCATTGGTTTGTGGGTGGTGAGGAGTAGAGAATTTGTAGGTTACCCCACACTCCTTCCACATGGCCTTTATGTACGCCAACAAGTGTTAGGGTTTGTACACAGCAAAGAGCATGTCCCCTCTCACTGCACTAGTGGGTTCTGTAATAGCTCCCTTTTAAACTTACTATTGAAAGCCTTTCTTGTTATCTCACCTTCCCCCCCCCCCCCTAGGCTTCTGTGTATGTTGTTTAATGTGCTGTTTTGTTTACACATTGGGCCTTGCTTTTACCAAGGCTTCTTTAAAACACTCCTCCCTAGGCCATGTGTTAATCCAACTCATTTGCATAATAACTGAAACTCTGCACACCTTTCAAGAACATGTGCAGCATGTGAGGACCACACCCAGCCCTTCAAACCACACCCAGCCCTGTCTATAAAAGGCATCCCCCGAGCCTCACCCAGTGCTTGTGCTCGTCTACCTCCCGCTTACCTGAGAACAGATCCCTCGGCGCTGGCACTCCTGCTCTTTACAGACTTTCATTGACTTCAATGGGCGCAGCTTCTGGCTCTTCCTTCTTCCGGTTTCCGGTTCCTCCTTGCTTCAGCCTCTCTCCTATGAGTAACCTGCAAAAGAGAAAGAAGACAAGGTTAGACTGATCAGTATCTCTTGCCAGCAACAAGTAAGTGCAAAACCTTTTATTACCTGAAAGAACTTTGACAACAATTTCTGGATTCGTGTATAGACAATTTGAAACGAAATACCTTCCACGAACATTGTGATTCAAACTCTTTGTTACAAGAATATTTTGCAGAACTTTGTGAAGCAAACTATGTTTTTTCTCATGGAACTTTTAAGAATCGAACAGTGGAAACCATTAACAGCAAGGCAAACAGTAAATCAAGGACTTGCACAAATTACATGCTGTATTTTGATGTAAAAGTACAGTATTTGTTTTATAAAAGATTCTGGAAATATGGGAAAAAAGTTTTACAGTAATAGAAAACACATCCCAGAGCAGTAACACATTCCAAACCTGGAAACTAGAGACCAGGATCCAAGAGGTACTTTTAGAAGAGAATTTCTAATAAATAAAGGGATAGTCAGGAACCCATTTAAGAATAGGTTGCACTTATCTGTTCTTTGTTTATGTTTCATTAGGCACCAGTTTCTACAGAAGTCAGAAAGGGCCGCAGATTTGTGCAGCACTTCAACAGTGGAAACGCAAGAACGGTGTTGTCTCTCTTTTTTTTATTTTATCCACTTCCCCCCTTCCCTTGAGCTTCTGTTCTTAGTGCACTGTTTTAAAAACTAGTGTGCTGGAACAAGCAGTTTCAGGGTGGGGTCGGATTGTCTTCAACCTCCATCAGAACTGAACAAGAACTCAGGTGAGCTGGGCTTTGACAACAAGAAGCTGGTACTGTAGGAAAGTCACTCTTTTTGGCATGGTTACCCCAACTTTTTGCCTGTTTATCAGTGTGCTTAGATTGTTTTCATTGGGATTCAGCTAGTCAGGACCCCGGGGATTGTGCTCTTTCTTCTGAATTTGGTTGCTTTGGTACACTTTACACCCTACAATTGACGTAGTGGTGTACCCCTGTAAGTCCCTAGTATATGGTAATTAGGTACCCAGGGCATTGGTACACCAGGGGTCCCCCATGGGTTGCAGCATGTATTATGCCACTCATGGGAGCCCATGAAAACTGTGTCTGCAGGCCTGCCATTGCAGCCTGCGTCAAAAGGTGCATGCACCCTTTCACTGCTGATCACTACACCAGGTTACTGTATGTCACCCCTATGGTAGGCCCTTTCAGCCCAAAGGGCAGGGTGCAGGTTCCTGTGTGTGAGGGCAACCATGCATGAGCAGAGGTGCCCCTACAAGCTCCAGTTCCAATGCTCTGGACTTTGTAAGTGCGGGGAAGCCATTTTACCTGTGTACTGGCCACAGGTCACTCACTACCTGTGGTCCAGCTACATAATGGTAACTCAGAACCTAGGCATGTTTGGTATCAAACATGTCAGAACATTGCCCGAATACTAATGCCAGTATTGGTGGCATGATTTCATGCACTTTGGTGGCTCCTTAGAGGATCCCCCAGTATTGCTCCTAACTGTCTTCCAGGGTTTGCTGCTGCAGCCCCTCAGTCAGGTTTCTGCCCTCCTGCTGCTTGACCAGCTCAAGCAGGGTAAGGCAGAAGAAAGGATTTCCTGTGGGAGAGGGGGATGAAACACCCTCTCCCTTGGAGATAGGTGTTACAAAGCTGGGGAGGCGTAGCCTCTCCATGCCACCAGCTTGCTTTGAATAGAATATTTGGTGCCCTCCTTGCATAATCTGGTTTGCACCATTCCAGGGATGCCTGGTCCCTGCTCTGGCGTGAAACCACACAAAGTAAAGGGGAGTGACCACTCCCCTGTCTATCACCACCCCGGGGTGGCACCCAGAGCTCCTCCTGGCGGCCACTTGATTCTGCCATCTTGGAAACAAGATGTGCAGAAGCCCCTGGGAGCATCTGGTTGGTCAGGACAGCTGACTGACATCAGTGGCCCCCTCTGATAGGTGGTCACCCTGCAGACTTACCAAGCCCCCTGTTAGGGCTATTTAGGAACTCTCTTGAGGATGGGCCCCCAGATTCAGCATGTAAGACTCCACCAGGACTCCTCTGCATCAACCTCTTCTGCTCCTGGCCACCAGAACCACTGCTGGACTTCATAGGAACCAAACAAGCCTGCAACTCCCAAGAAGACCTCACCTTGCAACACTGTTTCTCTGGCTCCTTCCAGCAATCGTAACACTTCAACAGCTGTGCATCCTTTGGGGTCAGCAAGGCTTCAGCTGCACCAAAGAAGCAAAAAGGAATCTCCCTTTGTGGGAAGGGAGTCATTCTGCTGCATCTGCAGACACCTAAGGCAATGGGATCTGCTTTCCACAGGAACTGTGTGGATCCCCCAACAAGGGTGGTGGTCCTGAGTGGGACCCTTTGTGTCAAAGCCCAGCTCACCTGAGTTCTTGTTCAGTTCTGATGGAGGTTGAAGACAATCCGACCCCACCCTGAAACTGCTTGTTCCAGCACACTAGTTTTTTAAAACAGTGCACTAAGAACAGAAGCTCAAGGGAAGGGGGGAAGTGGATAAAATAAAAAAAAGAGAGACAACACCGTTCTTGCGTTTCCACTGTTGAAGTGCTGCACAAATCTGCGGCCCTTTCTGACTTCTGTAGAAACTGGTGCCTAATGAAACATAAACAAAGAACAGATAAGTGCAACCTATTCCTAAATGGGTTCCTGACTATCCCTTTATTTATTAGAAATTCTCTTCTAAAAGTACCTCTTGGATCCTGGTCTCTAGTTTCCAGGTTTGGAATGTGTTACTGCTCTGGGATGTGTTTTCTATTACTGTAAAACTTTTTTCCCATATTTCCAGAATCTTTTATAAAACAAATACTGTACTTTTACATCAAAATACAGCATGTAATTTGTGCAAGTCCTTGATTTACTGTTTGCCTTGCTGTTAATGGTTTCCACTGTTCGATTCTTAAAAGTTCCATGAGAAAAAACAATGTTTGCTTCACAAAGTTCTGCAAAATATTCTTGTAACAAAGAGTTTGAATCACAATGTTCGTGGAAGGTATTTCGTTTCAAATTGTCTATACACGAATCCAGAAATTGTTGTCAAAGTTCTTTCAGGTAATAAAAGGTTTTGCACTTACTTGTTGCTGGCAAGAGATACTGATCAGTCTAACCTTGTCTTCTTTCTCTTTTGCAGGTTACTCATAGGAGAGAGGCTGAAGCAAGGAGGAACCGGAAACCGGAAGAAGGAAGAGCCAGAAGCTGCGCCCATTGAAGTCAATGAAAGTCTGTAAAGAGCAGGAGTGCCAGCGCCGAGGGATCTGTTCTCAGGTAAGCGGGAGGTAGACGAGCACAAGCACTGGGTGAGGCTCGGGGGATGCCTTTTATAGACAGGGCTGGGTGTGGTTTGAAGGGCTGGGTGTGGTCCTCACATGCTGCACATGTTCTTGGAAGGTGTGCAGAGCTGGGTGTGGTTTGAAGAGCTGGGTGTGGTCCTCACATGCTGCACATGTTCTTGAAAGGTGTGCAGAGTTTCAGTTATTATGCAAATGAGTTGGATTAACACATGGCCTAGGGAGGAGTGTTTTAAAAAAGCCTTGGTAAAAGCAAGGCCCAATGTGTAAACAAAACAGCACATTAAACAACATACACAGAAGCCTAGGGGGGGGGGAGGTGAGATAACAAGAAAGGCTTTCAATAGTAAGTTTAAAAGGGAGCTATTACAGAACCCACTAGTGCAGTGAGAGGGGACATGCTCTTTGCTGTGTACAAACCCTAACACGTTGTCCTCTCTGCTTCTGTCCAACTTGGGAGATGGTGAGCCCTTGCCTCTCCTTGAAGGACAGAATCCCTGTGCACCAGGACTCTTGAAGCAACCAACGCTTGTTGACTCCTGCTCCAAGGGATCTTCAGGCTCCAAGTAGCCCCGGCCTCCAGCACTTCATCCTTGCATGGACAGGTTCTCCTCTGCTGCTCCAGCGACGTGGGATTCCTCTCCAGGTGTACTGACGGGGTCTCACTGCAACTTACTGTGCCTGCTGCCAGTGGGGTGCCTGTGGGGGTTACGACTGCTTCTGCTGTCTCTCCTGACTGCTGAGGGTCATCCCAGACTCCCCTCCAAGGGTCGAGTCCCCTGGACCTTGCTGGTCCTCTTCTTCTCTGCCAATCCTCTTCTGCACAGATTTGCATTGTCCTAGCCTTGTTGGTAGTTCTCCTGACCACTGACCCGACTGCGACCTGGCAACCAGCATGGGACATCTTCTGCATGACTCCAAGGACCTCTCTGCAGCACTTGGGCTCCACAGCTGATCTTCATCTCCCATCGTCGACCTAGATCTTCATCCACAGAAGGGTGGGTAGTGGCTCCTGCCCCACCTTGACACTCCTGCATGGACTGGACTCTGTCCTCTTCTTTTGCATATCCTCTTCATCTGTATCCACCACTGGGTTCCACTGGACTGGTCCTGGTCTAGCAATCTTCCTTTTCCAAGTCCCCTTGTTAATCTTGAGAGTGGACCAGGTAACTTACCTCTGTTCTCCTGGTCGCTGGGGGTCATCTAGGTTCTCACCTCCGGGGGGCCCCTAGTTCTCCCACCGCCCTCCTAACTGTTTTACATCCTTGGGTGGGGCACCTCACTTCAAATTCCACAATTTTAGTACATGGTTTGGCCCCCCTATAGGGCCCTAGCTAACTTCTGCTATTTCTTGCCAATGCTTGTTGTTTTCTTATGCTAATTCCTAATACTTACCGTGAATATATAGGCCCTCATTACAACATTGGCGGTAAAAGTCAAGAACCGCCGTGCAGAAGACCTCCAACACACCGCCGCGGCTGCGGAAACCCACCACAGCTATTATGACCCACAGCTCGGAATCCATCAAAATTCAGACACCCACACAAGTCTGCCACACCAAAGGTCAGTGATAAACTGGCGAAAACAAAACCTCCACCGTCACGCCAACAGAAATACGCCCACACTATCACGACCCACGAATCCACGCAGCGGTCTTTCAACCGCAGTATTCCATTGGCGGTACACACTGCCGCGCTCAAAATACACACACATTTTCAAAACACAGCCACATTGGACATTTCCAAGTACACACACCTGATACACATACACACTCCACTCCCACTCACCCAATACAATATAAAACACACACCCACATCACCCACAAACCCTTACGACAACAAATCACGAACGAAGGCCAGAGAGAGACACCACCATCAACAACACTAGCATCCACAGGCATACAACACCATCACCCACATAACTTCTACGCACAGCACACTACACACCACTACATATCAGCACACTTATCACCACACACACCACCCCACACATCACTTACACCACCCCATGGCACGGCAAAGACACCCCAGGTTCTCGGAGGAGGAGCTCAGGGTCATGGTGGAGGAAATCGTCCAGGTAGAGCCACAGCTATTCGGAGCACAGGTGCAGCACACCTCAATTGCAAGGAAGATGGAGCTATGGCGAAGAATAGTGGACAGGGTCAACGCAGTGGGACAGCACCCAAGAAATCGGGATGACATCAGGAAGAGGTGGAACGACCTACGGGGGAAGGTGCGTTCCGTGGTCTCAAGACACCACCTGGCGGTTCAGCGGACTGGCGGTGGACCCCCACCTCCTCCCCCACAACTAACAACATGGGAAGAGCAGGTCTTGGCGATTCTGCATCCTGAGGGCCTCGCAGGAGTAGGTGGAGGAATGGACTCTGGTAAGTCAAATCTTAACTATTACATCCCCCACCCTACCTGCATGCCATCACATACCCCCACCCTCACCCTCATCCCCATCACTCTAACTCCTCACAAATGTCCCAACATCACAAACCACACATCCTAACACCAAGCCCTGCATGCACTAACAAAGCATGGACACCCATCACCAAAGCATGCCCACTGCACATACCCATGCACCCCCCTAAACCAGCATCACACAAGGTCCCACACAGGAATGCAAGCACTGGGGTACACGGTCACCCACCCATTGCACGCCATGACACACACAGATGTAATAACCATCCTTGTATACCCCTGTAGGACCCCTACCCAACGTCACCGGACAGGAGGGTCCACACATGTCCACACCACCAACAGAAGAGGCCCACAGTGATGACAGCACCTCTGTCCAACTGGATCTAGATGACCAGCCCGGCCCATCGGGGACCTCGGGACAGTCGGTTCCCCTCACCCAGTCACAGGCCACCACAGAGCTTCCCCCCTCTGGAAACACCAGCACAGCACCCACCCAGCGGGCCCATACCTCCATCCCCAGGACACGTCAATCAGCTGTGTGTCCACCACTACAGGGAACACAGGCTAACCCACCACCCCAACAACAACAGGGACCTGGGGGCAGTGGTAGTGGGCACACGGTCCAGGGGACGGAGGCCCAGGAACACAGGGGAACTGGGAGGGCTGCTGTGCGACAGGGGGCGGACAGGCCCAGGGAACCCACTCTCCACGAGGCCCTCTCCTCCATCATGGGAGCCTACCACCACTACCAGGAGACGATGGCAACGGTAATGGCCAAGTTTCAGGAGACCGAGCGCCTGCAGGAGGAACAGTATATGGGCTTCAGGGAGGAACTCAGAACCATCAATTCCACCCTGGGCACCATCGTAGGGGTGCTGAAGGAAGTACTCAACACCAGGAGGGACACTGTGGCACAACAAGGGGCCCCTGACACTAGCCTGGACGATGAACTGCCCACCACCTCCGCCGGTGCTAGTGGACAGGAAGCACCGCCACAGGACCACCACACCAGCACCCCACCCCCTGCAGAGGGAGAACCACCTCGCAAACGGTCCCTGAGATCCAGGACAAAGACAGAGAACGATGCCAAGACCCCCGCCAAGAAATGAGACCACCCTGATTGTCATCCTACTGTCCCACTTTGTCACCCTGTCCATCCTTAAACTGCCCCAGGTCCACTTCCTATGCCCATATGCATAGACCTAATAGACTGGACTCTGCCATGGACATTCCTCCGCCATCACCCCTCACCATTTTACAACCCCCTCCAAAATTGAGCACTTAAATAAACACCCTTAAAGCACAAAACAATCTGGAGTCTGTCTGTGATTTCGGAATACTGCATTAGCAATAACTGTGGCAAAAAGCTTTTTCATTGGTAATGTCAACATACCTATGTCACACAGCTCTAGTCCTTGAGGAATCAAAGCAGATGTCACACAGTGGGACCCACATCTGTGAAATCGTAAGGGAAAGTGACAACTCAGTGACCATACACTGGGTGAAAACGACAGACAGTAGAGAGGCAGTAGTGTTTAAGTACATGTAGTAGACAGGTCTGTATTCTTACCTGTGTGTCACTGGAAATATTGCTGGATCCCTGAGTCCCTGTTGTCCATGTCTTCTTCCTCTGCTTCCTCGTCTTCACTGTCCACAGGCTCCACAGCTGCCACTACACCGCCATCTGGACCATCCTCCTGCAGAAAAGGCACCTGTCGTTGCAAAGCCAAGCTGTGAAGCATACAGCAGGGCACGATGATCTGGCACACCTTCTTTGGTGAGTAGAATAGGGATCCACCTGTCATATGGAGGCACCTGAACCTGTCCTTCAGGAGGCCGAAGGTCCGCTCGATCACCCTCCTAGTTCGCCCATGGGCCTCATTGTAGCTTTTCCTCTGCCATTGTCCTGGGATTCCTCACTGGGGTCAGTAGCCATGACAGGTTGGGGTAACCAGAGTTACCTGCAAATGGCGAGGGACAACTGTTAGACACACACTAACCTGGAGGGATATCCCCAGACCCACACAACCATTCCCACTGACTAGCTTCCAGGTGCTCACCTAATAGCCACACACGGTGCCTCTGGAGTTGACCCATCACATAAGGGATGCTGCTATTCCGCAGGATGTAGGCGTCATGCACTGAGCCAGGGAACATGGCATTCACATGGGAGATGTACTGGTCTGTCAAACATACCATCTATACATTCATCGAATAATAACTCTTCCGGTTTCTGTACACCTGTTCACTCCTGTGGGGGGTCCCAAAGCCACATGTGTCCCATCAATGGCACCTATGATGTTAGGGATATGTCCCAGGGCATAGAAATCACCTTTCACTGTAGGCAAATCCTCCACCTGAGGGAAAACGATGTAGCTCTGCATGTGTTTCAGCAGGGCAGACAACACTCTGGACAACACGTTGGAAAACATAGGCTGGGACATCCCTGATGCTATGGCCACTGTTGTTTGAAATGACCCACTTGCAAGGACATGGAGCACTGACAGCACCTGCACTTGAGGGGGGATTCCTGTGGGATGGCGGATAGCTGAAATCAGGTCTGGCTCCAACTGGGTACACAGTTCCTGGATTGTGGCACGGTCAAGCCTGTATGTTATTATCACATGTCTTTCCTCCATTGTCGACAGGTCCACCAACAGTCGGTACACCGGAGGATGCCGCCATCTCCTCACATGTACCAGCGGACGGTGCCTATGAAGGACAACAGCGAGCACAGAGTCAAACAACTCAGAGGTACGTACCCACAGCTTACACAGAACACAATATATAATCTAAAAAGTGGCCTGTATGTGTGTTGAGTCCAGGCCTAGGTATGTGTGACGCAGTTGAAATTGTAGGCATGTGGGCCCCTGAAATGGCGGCTGCCTGACCTGTAAAGTGGGACAATGGGATGTGAGGTAACTGCGCTGGCGTTGTACGTTGTCGTGGTAGGCGGTCGAAGACCGCGGCGCAATGCTGCATTGGTTAACATTGGACCCTATAGGTCCCAGGAGCCAATGACGATGTACGCCGGCGGTGACGGTACGCACCGCCGCGGACGTGACCGCCATTTTCTATCTGTTCAATCACTCAATACCGACAGGAGAGGACCTACACTGCAAGTGCTGCTGTGACCTCGGTCTGGAAGAGACAATGGCTCGAGTGTCTGGGGAAAGGGCCCCTGCCTTCACATCAGAGGAGTTGGAGAAACTCGTGGACGGGGTCCTCCTCCAGTAGACACTACTCTACGGTCCTCCAGACAAACAGGTAAGTACACTGGGAGCATGCTGTATGGGCTATGCCTGTGTGGAGAGGGGTGGATATAAGAAGGAAGGGGGGAGAGTGTGGCGTGAATGAAACGACGGTGAGTGCATGTGCCACATGGTAAGGGTAGGGATGGGGGCCAATCACTTTGACGGTGCAGTTGGTAATAACTTTCTCTTCCCTCTGTACAAATCATGTAGGTCGGCGCCCACCAGAAAAAACATATTTGGCGTGCCATCGCCAAGGACGTCCGGACCCTGGGGGTCTACCACAGATGGAGCACCCACTGCCGGAAAAGATGGGATGGGTGCCCGTCGCACCATGACCCCCCTGATGTTCAGGATCCTGGCGGTGGCGTACCCGGAGTTGGATGGGCGCTTGAGGGCATCACAGCAGCCACAAGGGGGTGAGTACACTCGCATTCTGCTGATTTTGCGCGCAGTGGAGGTGTCTGGGTGGGGGAGGTGGGCTGTGGGTTTCCCTAGGCCAGGCCGAGTTCCGTAGGCAAGGTCCCTCCGTAAAGCAGGCCATGTGGCACCCCACTGCACCTCTGTAGAGTGCCAACTACACCTAGTCATGCCCCTGTGTCATCCATGTGTGCAGATGTCGTCCATAGCCTAGTAGGCTATTTCCCAGGAATTGAACAGTGGAGCCCAAGAGCGCGGCGTAGTGCAGGGGGCTTCTGTGTCTGTCGTGTCCGCCAACGGTAGCGGTAATGCATGCACTCAACATGTCTTTCTTCTGTCGTCCCCCCCCTTTTTGTGGTATCCCTGTTCTTGTGTGCATTAGCATCATCAGGCAGAGGAGCAGTGGCACCGGAGCAAGAGGGGGATGCATCCCACATGGCAATGGAGGGCCACACTACGGAATTGGACTTCACCAGTGGGACGGAGGGCGAGGGGAGCTCCACGGCGGGGGCAGGAGCTGAGACCAGTGACATGGACTCGTCCTCTGATGGGAGCTCCCTTGTGGTGGCGGCAACATCTGTGTGTCCCCCCCATCTACAGGTACTTCCGCCACCCCCCCTTTCCAGCACCGCCCTCCCAGCAGCCCCTCAGCCTTCGCCCCGTGCCCTGGTCACCCGGGAGGGTGGGAATCACCTTCGCCCCAGGCACCTCAGGCCCTGCCCCAGTCACCCCTGCTGCCCTCAGTGAGGAGGCCATTGACCTCCTCAGGTCCCTCACTGTTGGGCAGTCTACCATTTTGAATGCCATCCAGGGTGTAGAAAGGCAGTTGCAACAAACAAATGCATTCCTGGAGGGCATTCATTCTGGTCAGGCGGCCTTTCAGCGAGCTTTTCAGACTCTGGCCTCAGCACTGATGGCAGCCATTGTCCCTGTGTCTAGCCTCCCCCCTCCAACTTCCTCCACCCAGACCCAATCCCCTGTACCTTAGCCTATCCCAAGCACACCTACAGACCAGCATGCACACACGTCAACACACAAGGGAAGCTCAGGCAAACATAAGCACCACATATCCCACGCAAGCATCACACACATGCAGACACACCAACATCCACTGCCTCCACTGTGTCCTCCTCCTCCTCATCTCCCTCCTCCCTCCCTGTCTCGTCTACACTCACACCTGCATGCACTACCTCTACAGCCACTACTACCATCACCAGCACACCCACCACCACACCCCGCTCACGTGCAGGCACCACCCCCACTACCATTCACACGTCCCCTGTGTCCTCTCCCAGTGTGTCTGTGACACCCCCTCCCAATATACACAAACGCAGGCACACACCCACCCAACAGCCATCCACCTCACAACAGGCTCCAGCGCATGCACCTTCACCCAAAGTCAGCAAACAAACACCTCCTACAACCACAACCTCTTCCTCCACTCCCAAACCCCCTCCAGCTACCCGTCCCAGTGTGTCCCAAAAACTTTTCTTGTCCAATCTTGACCTCTTTGCCACACCTCCCCCACCCCGTCCGTCTCCTAGGTCCCGAACTAGCACCTCAGCCACAACATCTCCGGGACCTGTAGTCACCAGAATCTGGAGTGCACCGGCCACCAGGGCAGCCAGTGTGGCACGGAGCCACAGCACAGACAGTCCCCCACATGTGAAGCATCAGAAGTTGGCCAGTGCCCGGCAGGAGAGGGGGAAGACTCCAGCCACCAAAGCCGCTCCCAGGGGTACAGGTGGGAGTGTGGAGTCAGCTGCGACACCTTCCAAGGTGGGGAAGGGGCACAAGAAAGTCAGCAAGTCTGGGAAGAGCAGCACGGCGGAGAAGACCGCCATCATCCCAGCTGCCCAGGAGGCCACCGCCAGCACCAGCCCAGCTGCCCAGGAGGCCACTGCCAGCACCAGCCCAGCTGCCCAGGAGGCCACCGCCAGCACAAGCCCAGCTGCCCAGGAGGCCACCGCCAGCACAAGCCCAGCTGCCCAGGAGGCCACCGCCAGCACCAGCCCAGCTGCCCAAGAGGCCACCGCTAGCACCAGCCCCGCTGGGCCATGAAGGACCGCCAGCAAAAGCCCCCCTGGGCCATGAAGGACCGCCAGCAAAAGCCCATCTGGGCCATGAAGGACCGCCAGCAGCTGAGTCACTGCAATGGAGACCGCCGCCTCAAGCACCACTGAACAGGACACCGCCGCCTCAAGAACCGCTGAACAGGGCACCGCAGTCTCAAGAACCGCTGAACAGGGCACCGCTGTCTCATGCACCGCTGGCCCATGAGCGCCAAGGGCACTGACGCTACCGAGTCCGTCACGGGCAGAATGAAGCACTCTGGGCACCATGCCCCCTCCAGAACCAGTGGAGAGATCCATCCACTACCTCTGTCCTTAGCAGGATGAAGCACTCTGGGCACCATGCCCCCTTCAGAACCAGTGGAGAGATCCATCCACTACCTCTGTCCTTAGCAGGATGAAGCACTCTGGGCACCATGCCCCGCTCCAGAACCAATGGAGAGATCCATCCACTACCTCTGTCTTTAGCAGGATGAAGCACTCTGGGCACAATGCCCCCTCCAGAACCAGTGGAGAGATCCATCCACTACCTCTGTCCTTAGCAGGATGAAGCACTCTGGGCACCATGCCCCGTCCAAAACCAGTGGAGAGATCCATCCACTACCTCTCCAGAACCAGTGGAGAGATCCATCCACTACCTCTGTCCTTAGCAGGATGAAGCACTCTGGGCACAATACTCCCTCCAGAACCAGTGGAGAGATGCATCCACTACCTCTGTCCTTAGCAGGATGAAGCACCCTGTGCACCAAGCCCCCTCCAGAACCAGTGGAGACTGTTATCCACTTGAGAGACTGTGGCTTTGCACTCCCCAGGATGGAACAGTGGGCATCCCACCCACTGTAGAGACTTGAGAGACTGTGGCTTTGCACTCCCCAGGATGGAACAGTGGGCAACCCACCCACTGTAGAGACTTGAGAGACTGTGGCTTTGCACTCCCCAGGATGGAACAGTGGGCAACCCACCCACTGTAGAGACTTGAGAGACTGTGGCTTTGCACTCCCCAGGATGGAACAGTGGGCAACCCACCCACTGTATAGACTTGAGAGACTGTGGCTTTGCACTCCCCAGGATTGAACAGTGGGCATGTGGCCCCCTCGTGGATTTGGCGTCGTGCACTCAACCGGCTGAGGTGCCCCCCCTTTTTCCCTCCCCGAGGTGCCTGTTTTGTTGCTCTCTGCAGTGTTCTCTCCATCATGGTCGGGGATCTTGTGTGGGCCTCGCCCATACCGTGTGGGCCCAGTGTTCCACGGACTTAATTGGAGCACTACCTGGACTACTATGCTTGGTATATATTTTATACATGGTGTATGTATATATTTTTGCCTACTTGATTTTAATATATTACAATGGTTACACTCATTTTCTATTGTCTTTGCATTCTTCCGGGGGAATGGGGGGTGTAACTGTGATGTATCAATATGCATTAGTGTGTGTGTTGAAGTGGGTGAGGGTGGGGGTGGGGGTGTTGCGTGTGTGTCCCCCTGTTTTTTCCCTCCCCCCTCCCCTGTGTCGTAGGTGCAGTACTCACGTGGTCTTCGCCGCCAGCGTTCATGCTTCTGGTAGAGGAGCAGGAAGACTATCGCAGGGAGAATTTGGAGTTCCGGGTCCATGGTGTCCTCGTTCCTCGTGGGGTGTGTAGAGGTGAGCGTTTTCCCTTCGGAATCCTGTTTCCGCCGTGTTTTTATCCATGGTGAATCCACCCCGGAAAAGGTGGCGGATTGGTGGGTTGTAATAGTGCGGGCGGTACATTGTCTCCCGTCTGTCTGTTGGCGGTGACCGCTGCGCTGTTTGTTTGTACCGCCGTGGCGGTCGGAGTGTTATAGTGGCTGTCTTTGTTGGCGGTTTCCGCCACGGTCGTAATTGCAAAACATTTTACCGCCGGTCTGTTGCCGGTCTTAGCGCCGCTTTAACACCGTCCGCCAGGGTTGTAATGACCACTATAGTGTGTGCTTACCTCCAGTTGGGGGACTGCCTATAAGTAATCTAGTTCAGTGCTACAGTAATAAAGTACCTTTATTTGTGCAACACTGTGTGGTTCCTTTCATGTGAGATAAGTTACTGTGTGATATACTCTGGTATTGCAAGTGCTTTACACTTCTCCTAGATAAGTCTTAGCTGCTCACCACAGCTACTACTAGAGAGTCCTGGCTTCCTAGACACTGTCTAACTAACTAATAGGAGTTGCCTGGACCTGGTATAAGGTGCAAACACCATAGGTGTCCACCAGGCCAGCTTCCTACGGGTACCAAGGCCTTCCTCATCTGGGGCAAGTAAAAGTAGGTAACAAGCCTGTCAAAGATCTTGTTCGGCCCCAAAGGACCTGCCAGCGGTACATCATGAGTCAGCTCCAGTAGGAAGGCCCTTTAGCACTGAGGGACCACCAAAACAAAAGTTTAACCAGACTCAGGAACCTTAGGCTCACAATACAGGAGACCATTCTCCCAGTAGATCAGGTGATCAGGTGATCACCAGAGGTGTTGCCAGGTGCCTGGGTGTCTTCCTGATGCCGAAAACCCACAAGAGTAGGGCATTCACTCTGCACCTTGTAGAACTCCTCCTTGGTGGGACCTCTTCTGCCGCCAGTTGGCCAGCTTAGGCAGATTCCCAAGTTCGGCAACAGACTCCCCTGTAGGATCCGGGGCCTCCCCCTCAGTGTCGGCCTCCTCCCAGACGTTGGGCGTTTCAGGAGTGGGTTTGCTATGCCCCTTGCCCTTCCTTTTCTTGGCAGGCTCCTGGGCAATTCTTCCAGGCTCCAGGTTCTCCTGACTACCTTCTAGGGCTGCCAGGGGCCTTGTGGTCAGTCACACCCTAACATCTCCAAGTGGGACCTGACCTCCATCTCCTTCCACGCGATATACTCCAGCATGGACTGACTCGCAGCTACCCTCAAGGAACCTGAGACCCCCCCCCATTCAGAGGGAACCAGAGCAACTGGGTAGTCACTCTAACAGTTGTCATCTGCAACAACTTGGTGGAATGTATTAGTGACTGCCAGCTATGAATTCACGAGATGACATCTGACAGTTGTCATGCTGGCTGCAGTGTCTCTAACAGCCTCCACGCTCTGCCATTGGTAGTGGTCTACTGCCTGTATTTCCTAGTGTTGCTAGGCATGTGAATTCTCTGCACCATCTCTATTTCACCCAAGGACACTAGGGTAACCTCTATTCTGTCCCCCACACTGTCTGGGAAAATCTCCTCCCTAAGCGTTAAACTAACCAACCCCAGTGACTGCCCAACGGTGGGTGGCTGTGCCTTCTTGGGACACTTGACCTCCCCCTTGAACTGCCCTTCCTGTTGTCACTCATAACACTTGGGGGCTGCCTTCCTGGAGACCTACTGTCAGGGAACCATCTTTTTTCTTCTCAGTTTGGGAATAGGAGTCCTGACTCGAAGAACTAGTTCAAAGGACTCCTTGCTCATATATTTATCTTCCCCTCCTTCTTCTGATGGGGATCCTGCCCAAACCCTTCTGGTGATATCCCCACCCAGATACCTTCTTATGGACCGCTAGTGCTGATGCAGCGATCTGCCTCCTTAGCAAGTTCCCTGGGGCCAGGAAGCATTCTGTCAATCAGGTATTGGCACAGAACTGCAGAAGAAAGACTGTACATATGCTCTTTTGCAATCAAATTGTACATCCCCTGATCATCTTTCACCTCACTGCCTTTCACCCAACCATCCAGTGCCGTGCAAAAGGATTGACCACAATCCACCTAGTTCTGTTGGGCCAAGCTTCTGACTGTCCTGAAACTTCTGTCTATATTTTTCTGGGGTCAAACCACAGCTTCTGACAAAGGCTTCCTTTGTTCTGTTCTCCTTCTCCAGGGTCAGAAGGGTGCCTCCTCCCCTCGCTAGGAATATGCCTCCACAGACTAGCCCCCCAATCTTGCTCAGGGATCTTATACATCTGTAAGGCAATCTCATAAGCCTCAAACCACCTGTCAATGTTGCCTCCCACAACAAAGGCAGGCACCAGGAATATGGACCCTCTTGTCTCCAGAGGACCCTCCAGGTACGCTGCCACCATCACTGCTGCACTCTCCTGGCTGTCCTTGATGTCCAGCTCCTTAGGGCTCCTCTCATGAGCCAAACCCTCTAAAGCAATTCTTTCCTCCATAGCCAATTTGGCCTGCTCCAGCTTGAGCTTTCTTTCTCCCTTCTGGCTTCCCACTCCTCTGGGATCAAGCCCCAGGAAGACATGTTGCTTCCTGCACGAGGAGGGTTGTCCCATCCTTGCAGTATGTTACTCCCCTCCTCAACAGACTATACTTCAAACTGCTGTTGTTGGTGCTGCTTAGATCCTTCCTCCTACTCCTCATCATCTGTTGCTGACTGTTGAGCCTCTGCCCATGGCTTCAATGCCTTATGGAGCGCTGCCTTTTTGTGCTCCTCTTAGCGGGCCCGCTCTCCTGATAAAAAGTCCTTGAGTTGGGCCATGGAGTGGCTCTCGGTTTGGCCAGCTTAAACTCCATCTTTGCAGGTGGGATCATTTATACAACAGAATAAATAATACATTTTAAAAAAGCAAAAAGGCCAATCAGGGAGTATTTACACTCAAATCAGTCGTAGATATAGGATGGCAATGTATAACAAATCACTGTAAGGCACTGTACAAACACAAGACCTGTCTCACCGCTGCCTCCAGTGTGAGTAATTGGGTTGTTGGTTGACTGGGTTGTGAACCCTGGTCAAGCAGTAACAACAGTCTTGTCAGGGTAAGGCAACAACAAACCCCAAATTAACCTGTGCTCACCCTCTGGTTGCTTGCTACAGAACAGTCAGGCTTAAATTGAAGCCAATGTGAAATGTATTTGTGCAACATTTCAAACAGCAACACAAAAAGAATGCCACACTATGTTAGAAAAACAGATCATAATTTAATAAATAAAACAAGACCAAAATGACAAAATCTATTTAGCAGAAGCTGACTTATTAATTCTTAAAAAATGAACTGTAGAATAGAGCTTGAAAGCAAAAAGCTCCAACTGGGAATATCTGGTCGCATCGGACCAGGACAAAGTCAAAAGGTCAGGCTGACTGAGATGGAGCGCAGACCCACTATAGGGACCCAGTTAGGCCCACTGAACAAAGTACCTTAATCCTGGTTGAGGAACATTGAATGGATCCAAGTTGAAGATGCATTGTGCAGCCAATGCCATGCATTGGTTCAGAGATGCTGTGAGGCTGCAGTGTGAGGTCCTGTTGCATTGAATGTCCTCTCAACAGGGCTTGCGATGCGAAGGCTGGTGTTGGAATGCATTGCGCAGCTGAGATGATGCGTTGGTTCCGATGAGTGAGAAACTACGATGCAGAGCTTTAGCATCGTTGTCGAGGTTGTTGTTGACAACGGATGCAGGGACCTGCTCCAGGAAAGCACTGCTCAGTAGCCGTTACAAAGGCGATATGTCGAATCCAAGATGCGGGGCAATGTGAGTCTGTTGCATGGGTCCAATCAACGCAGCAGCGGCAAGGATGCATCAGTTCAACTGGGAAGGGTCCAGGACTAGTGTGGCACCACTTGGTACACTCACAGAGGGAAAAGTCCAGGTGCAAAAGGGAGGTTGGAAGTCTTTTATGTCCCTGAGACTTCAGATCAGGAGGCCAGCCAACCAGTTCTGGGTTGGAGAGAGGCATGTCCAGTCCTTCTCACTCCCTGGCAAGAGGGAAGCAGGCAACAGCTCAGCATAGCAAAGCAGGAATCCAACAGGGTGCAGTGCAGCAAAGTGGCAGTACTTCAGCAGCACAGCAGTCCTTCCTGGCAGAATATCCACAGCTCCAGAAGTGCACTGAAGTGGTGGCATGTGGGGTCCAGTTCTTATATCCAGTGGTGCCTTTGATGTGGGGGAGGCTTCAAAGACATCATGGGGCATGCAGCCTTTTGTGTGTTGAGAGAACACCTATTCGGGTGTTAGTGAGGCTGTGTCCTTATCCTTCCTTACATCCTGCCCAGGATAGCCCATCAAGTCACACCTAAGCTCCCTTTGTGTGGCTGTCTAGGGGGAATACAAAACGCCCAGCTGTCCCCAACACCAGACATGTGATCAGAGACAAGCAACAGGCACCAATTGGCAAAAATAAAAAGAATGCAACTTTCTAAAAGTGGAAGTTTCAGTATTGCAACTTAAGATCTATCTTCCTCATACGTCAGGATTTTAAATTGTGATTCCAGACACACTAAACCTGAAGGGTTTTATCCCTTTCTATTTGGAAATTAAGCTTATAAAGTGTAATAAGGTAGTTCCAATGTTAACCTACGGGAGAGATAGGCCTCGCAGTGGTGAGAAATGAATGTAAGAGTTTTTCACCACCAGGACATGTAAAACTTAAAGATACATGTCCACCTTTTTAAATACTTTGCACCCCGCTCTTGGGACTGCCTATGGCATACCTTAGGGGTGACTTATATGTATTACAAAGAAAGGTTTGGACGATGCAAAAGGTTTATATTGCCAGGTCGAAATGGTAGTTCAAAACTGCACACACAAGCTCTACAATGGCAGGCCTGAGAAATGTTTGAAGGCTACGTAAGTGGGTGGCACAATCAGTGCAGCAGGCCCACTAGTAGTATTTAATTTACAGCCCCTGGGCACATCGAGTGCACTTCACTAGGGACTTATAGGTAAATTAAATATGCCATCTGGGGATAAGTCAATGTTACCATGCTTTAGGGAAAGAGCACAAGTACTTTAGCACTGGTCAGCAGTGGTAAAGTTGGTAGAATCCTAAGGCCAGCAAAAACAAAGTCAGCAAAAATAGAAGGTCTGAAGGCAAAAAGTTAGGGGAAACAACAGCAAAAATGCCAGCTTTAACACTACCCGGAGAGGGTCAAGCAACACAATGGGGTGCTTGGTTTCCAGTAAGGGGAAACTATGAGCCTGTTACTTGCACAGGCCTCAGATCCTGCGCAACCAATAACTCAATTTCCTACAATAAACCAGCGTTTGTCTTCAGGAGGCCAGCCTTGCCACAGTGAAAAATGACTTTGGGGGTGTTTCACTGCTAAGACATTTAAAACATTAAATGTACATGTCCTACTTCTTAACTACCTGGTACCTTGCATTAGTGGGCCTTTAGGTCCTACCCTAGAGGTTACTTATAAGTATTAAAAAACATAATGTTTAGGCCTGGGAAGAGGTTTATTCTGCCAAGTCAACATAGCAGTTTAAAACTGCACTGCAGGCTGCAATGGCAGGCCTAAGATATGTTTTAAAGTGCTCCATTTTGGGTGGCACAATGAGTGCTGGTCCACTTGTATCATTTAAACTACAGGCTGTGGTATATGTAGTACCATTTACTAAGGACGTATAAGTAAATTAAATGTGTCAAATACATGCATGACAATTTTACCATGTTTGGAAAGGAGAGCACAAAGCACTTTACCACTGGTTGACAGGACTAAAGTGTGCAAAGTCCTAAGGCCAACAGATAAAGGGTAGTAAAGGCAAATATATTGGGAAAAACCATGCAAAAGATTATCATTTCCAACTGTGAGTCTATTAGCCAACAGAGCCAGGTGTCGCCTCTGGATCATCCCATCCGTATCTTGGAAAGCGGTTGAGCCAGTGCGTTAGCATGAAAGAGACCGCTTGTGAGGGATAACCCATATACCTACCGGGGTTACTGCATCAATGGGAGTGTTCCATACCGGACAGTAAAAGTGCTAGCAATAAGAGGGCTGCTCTGTAGCTCTCAGGGCTATTTGTCCATCATCACATGTATGGCACCGCTCGCTGCTTTCAGCAAGATGGCTCAGCACAGAGGAGAAGAAAGGGCTTAGGTTGAAGCTTCGGTAGGCCTGAGGACATGAATGAAATTGATGCTCTTACAGGAGAAGGTGAGCAGCCATGGCCCTTACATCGAGAAGAACTATGGCTATGAGGAGTCTGCAGGAAACATTACTAAATGGAGGGCTGGAAAGAATGAACCTGAGAGGACAAGGTTAAAAGCAGAGGAAGGTCAGAAGTGTGTGTCTCCCTCTCTGCAGGGAGGATTAGGACGTGGCAGGACATCTCTCAAGTGAAAGACCAAGCTAATAACATGTCAAAGAGGAGCTAGGACCCGGTGTCATGAATAAACAACAAAGGAAAAACAGAAAAGGATTCAGTGAAACCAGGGGAAAAATATACCCAGTCTCCCACATTCCTTATTTTTTCGCAGAAAATCCATAACTTGTTCAGGTCTGGCTTGACAGTGCAACTGTCCACCAGAGCTACTGTCGATACTCTTCTAAAAACACACACATACCGTGGGTTTCAGAGGAGTAAACTTGTCTCATCTCACACTTTTGTTACATCTTTGTCACATAAAAACTTTAAACACAACTGAATTGATTTTTTCACTGCAACACATGAAGCAAAGGCATTTTTAAGTATTTGTCATTCTCGAATTAAAGCCTTACCTTTACATGGCCTCCTGTTCAGTTTCTTCTTCACACACTAGGATAGCTGACCACAAGATGGCCATGATCCTACGGCTTCTCCTTACTCCCACCATGGCAAAGTGCAGAGAATGTCTTGAAAAGGTCTGCTTCTAATGTGCTACCACCAGCAAACACAGGCATGCACATATGCAAGTCACATGTCACCACTTTAAAACCTGACCAATGGCTTTGCCAATGCTGATTTTGTTATGCAATAAAAAAGTTAAGGGTCAGAGGAACACACAGTGGTGGCAACATTCACTGTAGCCTAGAGCAAACAAAAGAATACATCTAAGATGGTGGCCTCTGTTGTCACACATATAGACAGTTCCTTGGGTAATATACTTTGGTTTTAAAACACTTTTAATTATTTTTACCTTTGAATACAGCAGTTTATTAGGAGGCATGTTAGACAATAAATATATATGTTTCCAATATGTTTTGCCATTTCTTATAATTAACTCTCAAAATGAACTGAGACAAACAAACAGAAAAATAAATGTGCAAACAGCAACTCATTTGGAAGGAGTGAATAACCACAAGGACACACATCTATTCACTTTAAAAATGAGCTCTGTCTGTAATTAGCTTCCCGACCATCTACAAATATACCTCCACAAGTGCACAAATATCTAAGTGGAAGGTTAGAAAGCCTTCCATGTTTATCAAAATGTTCCTATTTTAAAACGAAGGAGGTATTGAGTGACAGAAAATCTGAAGAAATAGACAGAGCTAAGGGATGTTGGACTGGGGCAAGGATCTCTCTCATTAACCGTGTTAGACCTTTCAAAATATCTTGTGCACAGATTACTAAAGCCCCATGTTTTTTTTTAAATAGCAGGTTTCATATCTGCCTTAACCCTTTTGTGCTCATTTACCTCAACCTGCTCCATAGGAAAAGTTTCAAATTCAACAAGTAAGATTCCAGCAACCTGACGTCCGGGGGTGCCTCACTTTTGTTATAAATACAGAATGTTAGCTGTTAGAAAGATGCTTTTGACTCAGCATACCAGACATTTCTCTCACTTGGATGATGAAGGTCTGACAACTTTTAGAAAATGTGACTTAATTATATTTTTCTGGATCACCAGCCTTATTTTCTATGACAAAACGATGTCCTATAACTGCATTCTCCTCTGTAAAAAAAAAAATGCTTTAAATTCTACACCTGCTAGTCCAGCAACATGGCATTCAGGGTCGCTTCAGTTTTGTTATGGCTATGGACTGTTGTTCATTAGAAGCCCACTGTACAGCTGCTGTCGTGTTTTGAAGAAAAAACAGGCTGCAGCTGTTGGAATTCAGACAATAAGATAATAAGTAGGAGAATGAGTTGCAAAAAGTTGATTATTTTAAATCTTAATAATGGGTTGTTGATTGGAGATTTTTTTAATGATGTTATGATTTTGAGTTACAGACATGTATAGGAGAAGTTGACAAACCGCGGATTGGATTGGACTGATTGTAACACGTGAGTGTAAAGATATTACATTATTGTGTGAAACTGTTTTTGAATGTGATAATAATAGAGAATGGTTCTCTATTAGCGATTACTATAAAGCATTTTAGTGTCCCTGGGATATGAATCCACTGAATTTGTAGATCAGGTGGGAGTATTGATGGATTGATATTGAATCACTGGTACCGGTACAAGTGATAATTAGATCCTTAAAAAAAAAGTGACATATTTGATTGTTAGGTAAAAACAAAATTGGATTTGAGGACGCTGTGATTTATAGAAGTAATTTAGGTTTTAATATGTGTTAATGTTTATGTTACCCATAGTAAAGTGAGATCAGCTGATTTGAAAAATTGTATAAAAACTGAATGATATAAAAGTAGATTTGAGGGCGCTGTGATTTTTGGAGTCAACTTTGGTTTTAACATGTCTACATGTCAAAATTTTGGGTTTTACATTTTTGTAGATATGTAAAAAATGTTATTGCATGGGGTATGGTGATTGGTTATTTTAATATTCTTTATATGCCCTGATTAAGTTGGCTGGGTCTGCTTGAAATTAAACGTTGAGTAAAGACATATTGTATTACACTTTAAACACCGTATTGGTGTGACTTTAACCGAGCATCCTCATATGTTTGGAAAGTGAGATTTAGCTCAATGTAGAGCAAATAGAAGATCAAATAATGATCTAGGTAATGTATGTGTGCCCTACTCAATATTGGAAATTCATTGTAATACATTTCAATAGAACAAAAATGGCAGAGCCTGATCTCCTAAAAAAGATCCACCCGATCGCCTTCTTGTTACCTTCCACCAAAATACTACTATGAAAACCACACCATATAACAAAGATCTTTCTGAATTTCTCCCCAAATGTTAAGGGCCTGATTCACAGCAGCAATATTATGCTAAATATATAATGCCATTCCCAAGCATTTATTGAATGGAGTCGACAACCCTGGAAAGGTCTGCCTAATCTTTTCATGGCACTGTTGATGTTGAGATCCAAACAGTGTTTGAAATCCAGCATATACCCCAGTGACTTCTGCACTGTGGTCGACTCAATACTTTTAACTATGTGTGCAGATGGCTAGCTCCACACAAAGGTATGTTCAGGTTGATACTAAAAATGCTAGAAACTCAGTAGTCATTAGGCATTCCTATAGGTGGCAGCATCTTGCTTTTTCACCTTCAGGTGATCTGCATGGTTGTATGGTGGAAGGAGAATAGTAGAGTGTGGTGCCCAGGTGCTGGGTTTAAGCTCTGAAGAGTTCAATGTATAAGATGAAAAAGCAATTAAAACCACATGCTAAAAAGCACAGTTGATAGTATAGGACCCAGTGCAATCTTGGCAGCGGCAGCACCGGTGGCCCTTCCATACCAATGATTAGATGTGTGAAGGTTTGCAGGAATAACAGGAACCAGCTGAGGATCCCACCCTCCACCCCACCGCAAAGCAAGCCTTCATGAGGATAAAAGCTGCAAGGGGTACAGATACAAATGCCTGTGCAGGTAACTTGCCTAATCATTGAACATAAAGCAGGGTTCACGTTTGACAATCAGTAGCATAACATGTTTCATAACATAACCAGGTTTTTTTTTGGGTAGATTTTGTTTGTAATACAGTGAAGTTTATCTCTATTTGTCACAGATCCATTATCTGCAAAACATATATAGGACACATAAATAAACTAATGCCGGTATAATGTCATACAAACACCAAGAACGTTGCAATTTCTTTAAATCGTAAATGCCCTCATTAAGACATCTAGGCCCTCATTACAACCCTGGTGGTAAATCCCACTTTCCGCCGTGCTTAAGACCGCCGACATACCATTGCACACCTGACACACATACACACACCACACCTACACACCCACAACACTATAAAACAGACACACACATTACCCACAAACCCTTACAACAAACACATTTGGAAGAAGGCCAGAGAGAAAGATTAGCAAACACAACACCAGCATCCACAGACACAGAACACCATCACCCATACAACACCCACGCACCTCAAACAACACACACCAACACATCTCCCCACACATCACAACAGACAGCACCTCACACATCACCCACACCACATCATGGCACCTCAAAGACACCCCAGGTTTTCAGAGGAGGCGCTCAGGGTCATGGTGGAGGAAATCATCGGGGTAGAGCCACAGCTTTTCGGATCACAGGTGCAGCACACCTCCATTGCAAGGAAGATGGAGCTATGGCGGAGAATCATCGACAGGGTCAACGCAGTGGGACAGCATCCAAGAACACAGGATGACATCAGGAAGAGGTGGAAGGACCTACGGGGAAGGTGCATTCGGTGGTATCAATACACCAGATTGCTGTACAGAGGACTGGCTGTGGACCCCCACCTCCTCCCCCACAACTAACAACATGGGAGGAGCAAGTCTTGGCAATACTGCATCCTGAGGGCCTCGCAGGAGTAGTAGGAGGACTGGACTCTGGTAAGTCAAATCTTTATTACCATATCCCCCCCACCCCACCTGCATGCCATCACATACCCCCACCCTTACCCTCACTCCCATCACTCCATCATCTCACATATGTCCCACTATCACACCCCACACATCTCAATACCAAGGCCCTGCATGCAACACCTATGCATAGACCACCTTCACCAAAGCATGTCCATTACAGATAACCACACAGACCCCAAACCAACTATCACAAAAGGGCAAACACAATGATGCAAGCACAGGGGTAGAAGGGTACCTCACCCAATGCCCAAGATGGCACATGCAGATACTAAAACTATGCTTTTACACCCCAACAGGACCCATACCCAGCGTCACTGGACAGGAGGTGCCAGACATATCCAGTCCCCCACAGAAGAGGCCCACAGTGATGACAGCTGCTCTGCACGCCTGGATCAAGATGACCAGCCTGGCCCATCAGGGACCTCTGGACAGTCGGTTTCCCTGCCACTGTCCCAACCCACCACAGACCCTCCCCCCTCCGGAAACACCACCACAGCACCCACCTAGTGGGCCCATCTCTCTGTCCCCAGGACACGTCAATCAGCAGTGTGTCCACTACTACAGGGAACCCAGGCAAAACCACCAACCCAAGAAAATCAGGGACCTGGGGTCAGTGTCAGTGGGCACCCGGTTCAGGGGACAGAGGCACAGGATAACAGGGAAGCTGGGAGGACTGCTGTGCGACAGGGGGCGACAGGCCCAGGGAACCGACACTCCACAAGGCACTCTCCAACATCATGGGAGCATACCACCATTCCCAGGAGACCATGGGCACAGTACTGGCCAGGAGACCCAGCGGCTGCAGGAGGAACCTGGGGATCAGGGAGGACTTGAAGTCCATTAACACCACCCTGGTCACCATTGCAGGGGTGTTGGCAGACCTTGTCAACACCATGAGGGACACAGTGGGACACAAACGGGCCCCTGACACTAGCCTGGACGATGAACAGCCCTCCACCTCCGCCGGCACTAGTGGACAGGAGGCACCCCCACAGGAACAACAGGCCACCAGCACCCCACCCCATGCAGAATGAGAACCACCCCGCAAACGGTCCCTGAGATCCAGGAACAAGACAGAGAACATTGCCAAGACCCCGCCAGGAAATAAGCCCCTCCTGAATGTCACCCTTCTGTCCCGCTCTGTCACCCAGCTCCACCTTAAACTGCCATTGCCCCCCTTCCTATGCCCCATTGGACAATGCACCTGTGAGACCAAGACACTGGACTCTGCCATGGACGTTCCTCCACGATCACCCAAGCCCATTGCACACCCCCCTCCACTTATTAGCACATAAATAAACACCCTTGAACCATAAAACAATCTGGAGTCAGCCTGAATTGCAACATCTCAGAAATATAGCAATGTCAATGTAGTTGTTCACATACCAATGTTACACAGCTGTAGGTCAGCAGTAAACATAGCAGAGGGCACAAATTGGGACCCAGATCTGTGAAATGGAAAGGCAAAGTGACAACTTAGGGTCCATACACAGAGGTAAAAAGGCAGATTTATGCTAGGTCCTACAATAGTATGAGATGTGGCAAGCAGTTCCATCCTCTTACCTCTGTCTCACTGGAAGTATTGCATGATGATGTTGTTTCGGTTGTCTACATCTTCTTCTTCTGCCTCCTCTTCTTCACTGTCCACAGGCTCCACAGCTGCCACAAGACCACCAACAGGCCCATCCTCCTGCAGAAAAGGCACCTGGCGTCGCAAAGCCAGGTTGTGCAACATACAGCAGGCCACAATGATCTGGCACACCTTCTTCGGTGACTAGTATAGGGATCCACCTGTCAGATGGAGGCACCGGAATGTGGCCTTCAGGAGGCCGAAGGTGAGCTCAATTATCCTCCTATTTCGCCCATGTGCCTCATTGTAGCGTTCCTCTGCCCTTGTCCTGGGATTCCTTACTGGGGTCAGTAGCCATGACAGGTTGGGGTAACCAGAGTCACCTGCAAACATAGAGGGACAACTGTTAGACATCCTCCAAACATTAGGGAATCTCCCATACACAGACAGCAAATGAAACTGTGTGAGGACTGTAGGCTCACCTATTAGTCACACACGGTGCCTCTGGAGTTGCCCCATCACATAAGGTATGCTGCTATTCCTCAAAATGTAGGCGTCATGCACTGAGCCAGGATACTTGGCATTCACATGGGAGATGTACTGGTCGGCCAAACACACCATCTGCACATTCATAGAATAGTAGCTCTCCGGTTTCTGTACACCTGTTCATTCCTGCGGCGGGGGACAAATACCACATGTGTACCATCAATGGCACCAATGATGTTGGGGATATGTCCCAGGGCATAAAGGTCACCTTTCACTGTGCCCAAATCCTCCACCTGAGGGAAAATGATGTAGCTGCGCATGTGTTTCAGCAGGGCAAATAACACTCTGGACAACATGTTTGAGAACATTGGCTGGGACATCCCTGAGGACATGGCTACTGTTGTTTGAAAAGACCCACTGGCCAGGAAATGGAGTTCTGACAGGACCTGCACTAGAGGGGGTATTCCTGTGGGATGGCGGATAGCTGACATCAGGTCAGGCTCCAACTGGGCACACAGTTCCAGGATGGTTGCACAATCAAGTCTATAAGTGATAATTATGTGTCTGTCTTCCATTGTCGACAGGTCTACCAGGGTTCTGTACACCGGAGGATGCCGCCATCTCATCACCTGCCCCAGCGGACATGCCCTATGGAGGAGAACAGTGAGCAGAGGGTCATACAACACATAGGTTTCACAAGGCTGTTTAGCACAATAGTGAAATATTATTTGTGTGCCTTTGTCTGTCCGTAGTCATGGCCTAAATAGGTGTGACACAATTATTTGGCCTGCCATGTTGCCCCCTGAAATGGCGGCTGCCTGACCTGTAAGGTGGGACAAGGGGAAATGAGGTAACTGCGCTGGCGTTGTACACCGTCACAGTAGGCGGTCGAAGACCGCGGCGCAATTCAGCATTGGTTATCATTGGGCCCTATGGGATTCAGGAGCCAATGATGATGTATGCCGGCGGTGACGGTATGCACCGCCGTGGACGTAACCGCCAGTTTCTATCAGTTCCCTCACTTGACACCGGACCTACACTGCAAGTGCTGCTGTGACCTGTGTCTGGAAGCGACATTGGCTCGAGTGACTGAGGAAAGGGCCCCTGCCTTCACTGCGGAGGAGTTGGAGAAACTGGTGGATGGGGTCCTCCCCAGTACACGCAACTGTACGGTCCTCCAGACAAACAGGTGAGTAAACTGTGTGCATGGTGGATGGCACATGATTGTATGGAGTGTTGTGAATGGAAGAGAGAGGTGGGGGAGGACAGGCCAGCATGTGAGGATGGTGTGTGTATGTATGTCTGGGCCAGGGTGGGAGGTTTGTGGCCAATGTGTGAGAATAACTGTACGGGAGAGTAACATCCATTATAACTTCACTTTTCCTCTAGGTCAGCACCCACCAGAAGAAGGGGATTTTGCGTGTCATCGCCAAGGAAGTGCGGACCCTGGGGGTCTGCCATAGACGGAGCACCCACTGCCGGAAAAGATGGGAGGACCTGCGCCGCTGGACCAAAAAGACAGCGGAGGCCAAGCTGGGGATGGCCTTCCAACGCAGAAGGAGTGCCCGTCGCACCATGACCCCCCTGATGTACCGGATCCTGGCGGTGGCATATCCGAAGTTGGATGGGCACTTGAGGGCATCACAGCAGCCACAAGGGGGTGCGTACACTCTCATTCAGCTGACTCTGTGCGCATTACAAGGTGTCTGGGTTGGGGAGGTGGGCTGTGGGTTCCCCTAGGCCAGGGCAGACACACAAAGGTGGATCCATTGATTTGCAGCCTCATTCCCTGTCCAAACCCAAAGGTGGTATTTGCCCTCTACACCTAGTCAGGCTCCTATGGCTTCCAGCTGTGCATAATATGGTTCTCGACAGAGTCCCCTATAGGCATGTGCTTTTCCCCTGCCCTGTCAGTGCATGGCTTAGTGCATAGGGCTGCTCCCTGTGTGTTGTGTCCGCCAACGGTAGTGGTGTTGCATGCATTGACCATGTGTCTCTTCTGTCTTCCCCCCTTTTTGTTTTGTCACCCTGTCCTTGCATGCATTAGCATCATCTGGCGGAGGAGCAGTGGCACTGGAGCAGGAGGGAGCTGCATCCCACATGGCCCTGGAGAGTGAAGTAACGGAGTCCGAAGGCACCAGTGGGATGGAGGGCGAGGGGAGCTCCACGATGGGGACAGGAGCAGACACCAGCAACAGCGACTCCTCCTCTGATGGGAGATCTCGTGCGGTGGCAGGAACCTCTGTGCCCACCGCATCAACAGGTACAGCCGCCACCCCCCCTACCAGCACCGCCCTCCCAGCAGCCCCTCATCGAGTTTCCCGTGCCCGCTCACCCAGGAGGGTGAGCATCTCCTTCGCCCCAGGCACCACAGCCCCTGCCCCAGTCAGCCCTGCTGCCCTCAGTGAGCTCTTGAGATCCCTCACTGTTGGGCAATCTACCATTTTGAATGCCATCCAGGGTGTTGAGAGGCATTTGCAGCAAACAAATGCATACCTGGAGGGCATTCATTCTGGGCAGGCGGCCCAACATAGAGCATTTCAGGCTCTGGCCTCAGCACTGATGGCAGTCATTGTCCCTGTGTCCAGCCTCCCCCTTCCAGATTCCTCCACCCAGACCCAATCCCCTGTACCTCAGCCTATCCCAAGCACACCATCAGACCAGCATGCACACTCATCAACACAAGAGTGGACATGGCAAACATAAGCACCACACATCCTACCAGCACACACACAAGCACCATCCCCATGCAGACACACCAACATCCACTGCCTCCACTGTGTTCCCCTCCTCCACGTCCTCCTCCTCCCTCCCTGTCTCATCTCCACTCACACCTGCATGCACTACATCCTCAGCCGCTACCTCCAGCACGCCCATCTCCACACACCGCTCACGTGCACTCACCACCCCCACTACCATTCACACATCCCCTGTGTCCTCTCCCAGTGTGTCTGTGAGCCCTCCTCCCAAAGTACACAAACGCAGGCACACACCCACCCAACAGCCATCCACCTCACAACAGCCTCCGGCCCATGCACCTTCACCCAAATTCAGCAAATGTACACCTCCTACAACCACTACCTCTTCCCTACATCTCCCCTGTCCTTCCCCTAGGGCCAGGCTGTCCAGGGCCCAGCCCAGCACCTCAGCCACCAAATCCTCCAGCCCAGTGGTGTCAGCAAGTCCGGCCACATCGCGGGTGCCACCCATCAGGGCTGCCAGTGTGCCACCTAGCGAGGCCAAGGAGCAGGCCATTCCGCCACCTGCCAAGGTGAAGAAGGTGCCCACATGCCGAGGGAGAAGCCGCACCTACCAGCAAGCAAGAGCTCCTCCAAGCCGAAGGGGGACAGTGCCAAGGCACCAGCAGCGACATCAAAGGTGGGGAAGGGACACAAGCCGAAGAGCAGGTCAGGAGAGGGCATGGAGGCTCCGGCTAAGGGACCAGAGTCAGCCCTTCTGTCAACCACAACATCAACCAGTACGGCGGTGGACACCGCCACCTGCACCGCTACCAGCACCGCCACCTGCACCGCCACCAGCACCGCCACCTGCACGTCTCACCAACAGTCCCCAGCATCATCCCCAGTGGACAGCCGTCCGAGGCTGCAGGAGACGTCCTGCTGTGTCCCTCAACAGGTGCAGAGACATGCACCACCGCCAGCACCTCCGCCACAGACACCGCCGCAACCACCGCCACCAGCCCTGCGATGTGCTCAGACAGTGCCACCACAGCTGACATGGCAATCATCCCCAGTGGGCAGCCGTCCGAGGCTGCAGGAGACGTCCTGGACCCTGGCCAGCGTACATGAGGCATGACTCCCAGCACTGTTTGTATCAGCAGTTGGCAGGCGAAGTCGCAGCAGGGTGGAGTGTGTCTCTGCCTCCATGGAGTATCATGCTACCTGTTCCGAGGCAATCTCGTGGCACACATACCCAGGTGAGGGAATGGGACCTGCCACACTGCATGTGAAGCACTCTGGGCACAAAGCCCCCCCCAGAACCAGTGCAGAATCACATCCACTCACCCAGTCCTTGGCAGGATGAAGCACTCTGGGCACCAAGCCCCCTCCAGAACCAGTGGAGAATCACATCCACTACCCCAGTCCTTGGCAGGATGAAGCACTCTGGGCACAAAGCCACCTCCAGAACCAGTGGAGAATCACATCCACTACCCCAGTCCTTGGCAGGATGAAGCACTCTGGGCACCAAGCCCCCTCCAGAACCAGTGGAGACTGTTATCCACTTGGGAGACTGTGGCTTTGCACTCCCCAGGATACAGCAGTGGGAAAACCACCCACTGGAGAGACTTGAGAGACTGTGGCTTTGCGCTCCCCAGGATACAGCAGTGGGTAGACCACCCACTGGAGAGACTTGTGAAGCTGTGGCTTTGCACTCCCCAGGACCAATCAGTGGGCATGGAGCCCCCTCGTGGAGCAGTGGCATTGTCCGTTCATCCGGCTGAGGTGCCCCCCTCCCACTCCCTCTGAGGGTCCTGTTGATTTTCCATCTGATGCCCCTGCAGTGTTCTCTCCGTTTCAAGTCAGGTATCTTGTGTGGGCTTCGCCCATGCATTTTTGGACACTGATCCACGGACAATGATTTCCTTACTATCCGGACTTGTGTAGTTGGTGTACATATTTGTATATACAGATTTTTTATTTTGGCCTATCTGATTTTTATTGATTACACTTGTTACAATCATTTACTTTTCTCCTTACGTTCTTCCAGGGGGTGATGTTGCTGCATGTATATGTGTGTATGGTGTTGTGGGTGAGGGTGGGGGGTGGGGGTGTTGCGTGTTGCATGTGTGTGTCACTCTCTTTTCCCTCCCCCCCTCCCCTGTGTGCTAGGTGCGGTACTCACCATAGTCGTCGCCGGCGTCTTTGCTGCTCCTGATACAAGAGGAGGTAGACCAGCATGGGCAGGACCTGTAGTTCGGGCTCCATGGCATCCTGGTTGTTCGTAAAGTGTTGAAAGGTGAGTGGTTTCCCTTCTGTGTACTGTTTCCGCCATGCTTTTGATGGCATTGGTACAGCCCCGGAAAAGGTGGCGGATAGGCGTGTTGTAATACAGTGGGCGGAACCTTGTCTTCCACCTGTCTGTTGGCGAATACCGCTGCAGTGTTTGTTTCTACCGCCGTGGCGGTCGGAGTGTTAAAGTGGCTGTCTATTTGGGCAGTTACTGCCATGGTCGTGATTCCATTTTTTTCACCGCTGGCCTGTTGGTGGTATTACCGCTGCTTTAACACCGACCCCCAGGGTTGTAATGAGGGCCCTAGTGTAGAAGGAGTGTGATACATCAGCGCCCTTTGCTCTCTACCCATTAAATAATTAATTACATAAGGTACCATTTTTAAGAGGACTTGGAAAGAATTTTTTTTGTCGGACAACTCAGTGGCTCCACCCCTGAGACCTGATTGGGAGAGGAGGGTCTGGACACCTTTAAGAGATGTGTGGCACGATGAAACTCTGGTAGGCCCTGTTTGCTTGAGCTCATGGGGAGTGGACCTCTGTCATCTGGCAGCTACATGAAGTGGAAGGGCACAGCAATGATCTTTAGATGAGTATGTCTTTAAGTAGGAATGATGCGGTAATGAATAAGTTGTGTAGCTCTGAGCATCAGCAATTGCCCCAGAAACGTGTGCCTTCAAGCCGTGCTGCTATTTATCTATTTTGTATAACACACGACCACTATTATAGTAAACTTTACCTCCTGGGCGTGGCAAAGGCGATAGCTGTCTCAGTTAAAGGTTGTACTAACATTATCGTTTGTGTGTGAAAATGTTAACACGACTCGCCATTTTTCAAAACAAGGATCAGTTTATTTAATGATACAGCCTGTGATTGCCAATGCAAACACAGAGTTTAAAACAACAATTCCTGCTGTTTATGAATCTTTATCAGATTGACTGGGCTGTAACCAAACCAAGGGCTAAGTATTTGACTAGAAAACAATGTAGGAATACAATTTTTATCAGTGACCCAATCAATATAGTATTTAGCAATTTGTATTTTTACAGAAATACAATGATTCTCAGAAGAGATTTGTGCAGTGTAATCAAAGCTGCAGATGATAGTAATAAGAAATTTTTTACCATTTTATTTTTCACACTTTCTGCACTTGCAGAAGGGGGAGGTGACACTCCTCCACCCTTATGGAGAAACCACAGCTGCACATGGCTTCCCTTATCTTCTACTCATGGGCATCCGCAGAATTTTTTCATGGGGGGGTCCCGGACCGTTTTTGGTGGGTTCGTGGCCGACTAGTGCAGGCTCAGCACTCAGCTCGGGCATGCAAAGTAAAAATAAAATGGTAATACATTTTTTTTAACCATTTTATTTTTCACACTTTCTGCACTTGCAGCGGTGGGAGGTGACACTCCGCCACCCTTATGGAGAAACCACAGCTGCACATGGCTAGCCTTCTCTTCCACTCATGGGCGTCCGCAGAAATTTTTTCATGGGGGGGTCCCGACTGTTTTCGGCGGGGTCGTGGCCGACTATGGCAGGCATGTAAGATTATGGCAGCCATAATGTTGTGCTGCACTGTGAGCCTGCACACCAGGCTGTACTAAAATCCAGGGGTTCCCAGTCCCGGATCAAAGCAGTGACTCTAAGGATCAGTTGGCTGATCACCGGGAACAAGCTCCAGGGACAAAAGAGCTGAAGAAGCCCAAACCAATAAGTTGGGAGCCATGACAGAATTGTTGCCACTACCCGCTGCCGGGCGCTGATAATGACCGATCCTCAGTGACCAAAAGGCACATCTGAGTCTGCTGGACCCGAGAGTGCTGTCAGAGTCTGGATTCATCGTCCACGATGGATACTAGCCCCCACCAAAGCATTTCGTCCCAACAGCAGGGCAAGAAGACAAGTAACCCATCATAGAAGACTTCGTGGGACATCAACCTCTGTGGCCGAAATCACTCATGTCACTGGTGGACCGAGTTCTCACCACAAAGGTACCCCGATCAACTGTATCAAACAGGATCATCCTTGAGCATCTTTGATCCTATATCCTCAGCATCAGGACCACTCCATTGAAGTCTATAGCAATCATCCTGTAAAGTTTGGAGCTGGTCTTAAAAATGCTCTAGTGGACAGGTAACTGTTCGACGTATCCTTTCTGGGCCCCTAGACCTCCATCCTGTCAGATTTGGTCACCAAGCGGGGCCAGAGTAGTTGAACTAACTCAGTAGTTGAACTTACTCTTTCAAAGTTTTGTTAACCATAGCTTGTTTGCGGTTGCATTTAAAAGTAATAATATCTTCTAAAATCTGTATCTTCGATTTTGCTCATCAAGGTCTCTAAAAACTCATATAAATGGGTGTCCTGGTTCTTTAGTGTTGTCTGACTTTCTTATTCCATTGTTTAGTACTGTTAAATGCTTTACACTGAGTACCTTTTACAAGCCTTGCTGCTCCAAAGCCATAGCTGCACAGGATTACAATTAATACATTGATAACCATTAAGAGAACCTGCCAAGTCAACATTGAGCAAGACGTTTAACAGGATGCCAAGTCCTGTAATTCCAAAGGCACCAGTTTTCCTGAAGAAAAGTCAGAAGTAGCCTAAACGTTTTTGAAAGTCTTCAAAGATGGAGAACAGTGGAATCAACTTGGCTTCCCTGCTAACATTCAAGATCAACACCCTGAAGACACTTTGCAGGGAAAGAAACATTTTTCCAGGAAATAGTGCCTCAAAAGAGGGTCTCAAAAAATCCCTCACAGCTTGGGAAGAATCAAGGAGGGCCCAGGTTCAAATGGAAGAAGAGATCACCCCGGCTGTTGGTGGGGACATGGAGAATGATGGAGATTATCTGAAAAACAGAAGGGGAAAATGAGAGTGGGGTCCTCAGAATATGATGAAGGATCAACTCCCTGTCTGTGAGTGAAAGAAGCTCTTCTTCAGTGAGGAGACCCCAGGTGCTAGCAGCCCAGCTTAGTCCCCTAGAGGCCCAGGAGAGGAAGCTGGTCCTGGAAGAAAAGAAGTTGGCCCTGGGGAAGAGTAGGGTCAATCTGGGGATGAAACCTCAAGGACGTAGTGGCAGCAACAGAGAAGCAGAGGTAACTGCAGATGGTGCCTATGATTCCAGGTTGACCAATGGTGTTGTTTTAAAATATGTAGAGGGGGGTGATATTGACAAGTGGATGGCATTCTATGAGAGGGTTCTCAGGACAAGAAGGGTGGGTGTACAATATTGGGGGTCTTTGATGTGGGAACACAGTTCAACAGTAGTGAGAGATATGCTACTGACACTTGAGTATGAGATGGCAGTCTTACTCCCACCTGAAGGAGGCACTCATTGAGCTCTTTGGTTTTACACAAGAAGAGTACAAGCAAATGTTTAGGAGCATACACAAGGGGGCAACACATACATGGGTTGACTTTGCAGATGCCTTTGTGAAGTCACTGAAAGCCTTGAATAAGGGTAACAAGGTATATATCTATAAGGGGCTCTTCAATTTAGTGGTGAAAGAACACATACTTACAAATTGTGCCTAAGAGAAGTTACACCAGCATCTGGTTGACTCTACTTTATCTAGCCATAGAGAGCTGGGGAAGACAGCTGATGAGTGGGTAAGCACTAACGTGCCAAAGAAGTTCCAAAGCAGTGAACACAAGAACGGGGAACAGGACCCTCTCCCGGGAAAGACTGGGGAAAGTTTAAAAACTCAGGAAAGCCCAAAGAGACTCCGAAAAATGCCCAAGAAGTGGAGGTTAGAGCCACAATCCAGTCAAAGGGGAGAGGGCACCTGGGAAAGATTTATGACCCAACAAAGGCTGAGGTATGCTATTGTGATAAAGACTCTTCTTACAGTAACAAGACTGCTGGATTTGGGCGGCAGCACCACTGGGTGCGGGGGATTGAGTCTGATCCTGTGCTGTGCGACAACTGTCGGCATAACCCTTCCTACCAGCTAGCAGCGCCTCACCACTACCCAAGAGTAGAAGGTGATTTGTGGAAGTCCCTAGCATGTCATCTGGATTCCTCAAGGAAACCATGGTGGAACAGATCTTTCCCCTTTTTCTCAGTCACATATGTCTCACATACACAAAGGCAAAACAGAAGCAGGACTAGGTTCAATAGGTATTATTAACTCAACTGCATTCTATGTAAAAAGGCATGTATTGCGATTATAACATAAACATAATAAAAGCAAGGCAGTGACAAGAAAAGTGAAACATAGAAAAAGTCCCACCATACTGTCACAACAACGATTCTAAAATACCCACCTGCACTACTAAGATTCCCTACAAGAGCATGGCAGTGTATGCCCTAATCTGCCCATTAGGACTCCAGGGAGAATCCCATCCCTGTGATTGTAGGTAAAGAAGAGGTCTGTTGGTCTACCACCAATTCTCCCACATGGAGGGAGGGACTGCGTTAGGTCTCAGCAGAAACTTGCAGAGATGATGTGGAGTGCACAATGGCAACTGGTTGGAATTCCCATCTATTGTGTAGGGGGCAGTGAAGTGTTTTATGATACAATACCTGTTGTTCTGAGAAAACTGCCCTGTCATGACAACACATATATTTCTGTGTATAAGAGTTGGGGACATGATGAACGCTTTGTACCTACAATAATTTGTAACTTGTCGCATACAATCTGGGATAAAGCACAGCATGAGAATGTTGTGCAGCAAAAAGAATAATAGAAGTCTCTGTAAAAGGACAAGCTGATAAAATAATAAAAACATCTCCACTAAAATAATAGAGAAATAAAAATGCATGCCTCCGAATGGAAGGGCAATAGCTGCAGGCCTAGGCTAAAATAACTTGCCTGTGTACTAGCTAAGGGAACCTCACAACACTATGACCTTAAAAAAAGCCAGGCCAGAGGCACCACAAGTCAACCGCTAGTGACACTCCCAAGGGTATTGCTAGTGTAGGGATTTTCGTGAAAATTGTCCCTGGGGATTGTAGGGGCTATACTGAAGTTACACTAGTTTCCTGGAGTGGGAATGAAATTGAACCCTTGGACCGCTGGCTGGTCAGTATGGTAAAATACAGACAGTGGTCAAGAATCAATGGGGTTGAAGTCCAGTCCTTGCGGGATGAAGGTGCCAGCATCACCATGGTTATGGTCAAGCTGGTTTCCCCAAGCCAGATTCTTCCTGACGGGGTGCATCTCACACTTAACCTTGACAATGTAACAAGGTCTCATCCCATAGCTGTGGTAGACTTAGAGTGGGGAGAGGTTACTAGCCATAAGAAAGTAGCTGTGTCCCCTGTCATCCCAGTGTAGTGTCTATTGGGCAATGACGTTGAAACATCTGCCTGAGGTGGAGAGAATGACTCATGCAGCAACGCTAGGTCTCCTGAGTGGGTAAGAGGCTCCAAAAGAGCACAGAAGGCCACTTCTAAATGTCCACAGGGCCAGAGGGTACCTAACCTTCAGGGGGAAGGTCTGGTCTCTGAACAAGAGGATGCTCCCTTGAGAGACTTGCCTGACCTGGTAGAACATCAAGGGACAGGTGGTCCCTCCAGAGAAGATTTAAGCCAGAAACAAAGGACTTGTCTCACCCTTGAGGGCCTGAGACAGTTGGCTGTCAAACTGGTAGCTTGACACTGAGCAGGTAGGCTTAACTTAGAAGGCAATGTGTAAAGTATTTGTGCAATAAATCGTACAGTAACACAGTGAAAACACCACAAAAACACACCACACAGGTTTATAAAATAGATAATATATATCTGAATAAAATAAGGTAAAAACAACAAAACTCCAATAAGCACACATTGAAATATCACTTTTGAAATGTTTAAAAAAGTCTCAATCCTTAGAAATAAACACATGTTTCTTGGTTACACACAGTACCTGGGATGCGTAAAAAATAATGTCGCACGGAGACCACAGAGGAGATGTGTGGAAAAATAAGGTGTTGCGTCAGATTTTCCGACACAGCACGGACAATGAGTTGTTTCTTTTCAAGCTGCAAGGGGTTTGCATCCTTTTTCGGAGCACAGTCTTGGTTCCTCACTGCAATGTAGGGATATTTTGACGCCCAGGGACAATGCATTGGAAATCCTTGACGCACTGGAAGAAAGAGCAGGTGCTGCGTTGATCCGGTAAGCGGTGCATTGAATTTTCCGTCACAAGGTAGGCACTGCGTCAAATTTCCAGTCGGGAAGTCGGTGCTACTTTGTTCCAGTCGGCTGTGTGGCAATTTTTCAGCTGCGCTGCAGGCTTTGCGTCGCTTTCTCCAGGCCTTGTATCAATTTTTGACACACAAGGAGTTTCTTGAAGAGATGAAGTCTTTGTTGATCCTGAGACTTCGGAAACAGGAGGCAAGTTCAGTCCATGCCCTTAGAGAGCACTTTTGGGGAAGGCAGAGTCCTTCCAGCCAAGTCAGAGACCACCAGGGCAGCAGGGCAGCAGTCCTTTCCAGCAAAGCAGTCCAGATTAGTCCTTTGTGCAGCCAGGCAGCTCCTCTGACAGGGTGCCAGTGTAGGTCCAGAAATGTCTGAGTTGATGGGGTCAGAGCCCCAGTTTATATACCCCAAAATGCCTTTGAAGTGGAGGAGACTTCAAAGAGTGGTTTTGAAGTGCCCAAATTCTCCTTTCAGCCCAGCCCTGTCTCCCAGGGTCCCAGTGGGGGGTATCAGTCCAATGTGTGAGGGCAGGCCACTGTCCTTTGAAATGTAAGTGTCAGGCCCTCTACCCTTCCAGCCCTGGAAGACCCATTCAGTATGCAGATGAATGCAGATGTGACTGAGTGTCCTGTGTTTGTGGGTGTCTGGGTGAAATGAACAAGGGAGCTGTCAACCAGCACAAACCAGACGTTGATTGGAGACAGATTGTAAGGCATAGCTGGTTGTAAGTGCGGAGAAATGCTCACTTTCTAAAAATGGCATTTCTAAAATATGATTATTAAATACAACCTCACCAGTAAGCAGGATTTCTATTACGATTCTGGCAATTCTAAATATGACCTGGTCACCCCTTTCCGATTAGAATCTACCACTCAAAAAGTAGATAAGGGAGGTCCTTATCCTAATGCTAATGCAGGCCTCACAGTAGTGGAAAATGAATTTAGGAGTTTTCCAATACCAGGACATATAAAACACATATGTACATGCCCTTCCTTATACTTACATAGCACCCTGCCATATGGGTGACTTATATGTAGAAAAAGGAGAGTTTCAGGCTTAGCAAGTATTTTTAAATGCCAAGTCGAAGTGGCAGTGAAACTGCACACACAAGCCTTGCAGTGCCAGGCCTGAGACATGGTTAAGGAGCTACTTATGTGGGTGGCACAATCAATGCTGCAGGCCCACTAGTAGCACTTAATTTACAGGCCTGGGCACATGTAGTGCACTTTACTAGGGATTTTTAAGTAAATCAAATATGCCAACTGGGGATGAACCAACATTACCATTTTAAGGGAAAGAGCATATGCACGTTAGCACTGGTTAGCAGTGGTAAAGTGTGCAGAGTCCTAAAACCATCCAAAACTGTGTCAGAAAAGTGGAGGGAGGCAGATAAAAGGTTGGGGGATGACCACCCTAAGGCTGTCAGGTCTAACAATTTGCATGTGCAAACAGAAGCTTGCAATGGTCTATTTGTGTGATCTTTTCCTCACTTTGTTTAGTACCCAGTGTGAATATCCTCTCTCCCTAACCTAGACACCGAGGTGGTCATTACGAGTCTGGCGGCCCGTGAACCGCTACGGTGGAGGTGAGAGTTGCACCGCCATGGCCCCGGCAGAGCGGAACGCCATGAACCTGAGAACCAACAGAACACAGCCAAGTCGCCGCCTGAACCACCACCGCGGCGGCAGACATATCCAGGTTGGCCGTGAGGCATTTTCCCGCTACCCTATTATGAGGTTGCACACCGCCATGATTTCCGAGGCGGTCACAACGCCACAAAATGCTTGGTGGAAACTAATCACTTGAAAGGGAACACTCACCTTCAGGAACACAGGCATGTCTGCAGGCACCATGGCATGCGAATTGCAAGTCTTACCATTGCTCGTGCTGGTTATTGAACTCCGGGCACAGAATGAGAGCCCAACTTGACTCCTTACTGCAAACTGCTGGCCTCCACTGGGCAGGGGCATCAATGGGGCATGCAGGCACCTCAGGGGTGAAGAGGGGGCGGAGGGTGGTGGTTTGGGTGTGGAGGGGAGGTCCTTGGGTTTGGAGGGGGGGTTTGGTCTTAGACTTTGATTTTGGTGGAGTGGATTTAGGTCTGAGCTTGGGTGGGATGACTGTGGACTTGGTGGGGGTGGACGTCTTATGCAAGGGAGGGGCAGGGTGATGACTAGGGGAGGACTGGGAGGTGGAAGGCAGGGGTGTGGGGACGTAACAGGGCACTTGGGGGTAGGGGCAAGTTCACTGGTGGGGAACAGGGAAAATTCCCGTAGGAAACAATGCTTAGGGGCACAGGGACTGTCATGCGAGAAAACTATAGGATTGGAGGTAGAGGGAGTGGATGAGAGGTGAGTATGTGGAGGTGATTTGGGTGCAGGTGTGTGCTTGGATGCCATGTCTGTGCTGCATGACTGTTGGGTGGGTGACTGTGGGTGTTTAGATGTAGTGGGAGGATGGGGGAGGAGATGCAGGGAGATGGCAGGGGGATGTAGGAGTGAATGTTGTGGTTGTGTCTGCAGTTAGGGTGAGTGTACTGCATGTGGGCATGTGGTGTATGGGGTGTATGTATGCAAATCTGATGTTGTGGTGATGGTGGCAGTGAGTGCACATGTGGCAGGATCTGGGTCTGAAGAGGTGGTGACTGCAGGTGTGAGTGGTGTAGTGCCTGTGAGGGGGATGGTGGTGGGGGAGTCAGTGTAAGGAGTGGATGTTGTCATGTCTGCATCTGAATGTTGTGTGTGTGCATGGCGGTGGTGCCGTTTGTGGTGCTTATGTCTGTCCTTGTCTGTTGATGTGGATGCATGTGGATCAGAAAATGTGCCTTGGATGGGTGAGGGGAGATTGATGTGGAATTGAGAACAGGTAGCTGGAGGGTCATGGAAGAAGCAGGGACACTGTCTGCCATTATTGAGGAGGCCAGAGCCTGAAACGATCTCTGCAGGCAAGCCAGGGCACCGTGAATGCCTTCAAGGAATGCATTGGACTGCTGCATCTGCGATGCCAGTCTCTGGATGCCATTCACGATGGTTGACTGTCCCAGAGATGGACCTCAGGTGGTCAACAGCCTCTTCATTGAGGGCAGCAGGGCTGACTGGGGTGGGGGCAGAGGTGCCTGCGACGAAGGATATGCCCACCCTCCTGGGTGAGCGGGCATGGGAAACTGGGTTGGGAGCTACAGGGAGGGCAGTGCTGGAAGGGGGAGTGGTGGACAAGGATGTAACTGGATGTCACTGCAGCGGCCCCAGATGGGTCCGCCACCATCAGGGAACCACCATCAGAGGAGGAATCTGAAGATGGTGTGGTCGGTCCTGTCTCCCCCGTGGTACTCCCCTCGCCCTCCGTCCCATTGGTCCCCTCATCTCCACTGGATTCAGCCTCCTGTGTCCCGTGGGCAGCAGCTTACCCATTTGCCGGTGCCCCTTCTCCTTCGCCAGATGATGCTGATGCACACAAAGACGGAGGAGGAGAGGGAGGGAAGGAGAGCGGGGGAGAGAGATAGGGTGCAATGGGTCAATGCCAGCACAACAGTCACACAGTGTAACAACATCATCATCTGCTGCCATGCCACGCCATGCACTCACCTATACATGCTACAACAGTGGGTCACCATGGGGCACACCCATGTACTTGATGTGAGTCACACTAGTCACACATGCCCAGAACTGGTCAACTCCATATGACCATTTAGGGAAACAAATCCTGTATACCTGTATCAGCTGAATCCTGCATGGGTAGGTAGCATGCATACTAAGTCAGTGAAATCTAGAGCACTGGCATCTTGCCCTACTCTGCCTCACTACAAATACAGCACAAGGCAGCAGAATGAGGACTCACTCATCTCCCCTGGCACAGTGGTCGGAAAACACAGATTCCAATGCCCTGACACCTTAGGTGTACTGATGACAGTGGCAGGAGCTGGGTACCAAAACTTGTTTGAGGGTGACCACACAAAAGACACATTGGAAGTACTTGCCCTCATAAGTCACAGACTGCACGGTATGGGCACACATCTGTGATACCAATCCTGTCAGGGTGACTGAGACCCATGGTGGACAGGCATCTACCTAGTATCTATGCTACAGCTTCCCACTAGTCTACAACCCACAAGCACCTAAGCAACACATTAATGAGGTGAGAGTGTGTACTTACCCCCTTGTGGCTGCTCGGCAGCCCTCACGCACCCATCCACCTCAGGATACGCCACAGCCAAAATGTGGGCCATTAGGGGAGTCAGGGTTCGACGGGCCCCCTCCCTCGTTGGGAGGACGTCCCCAGCTGGGCCTCTGCAGTCTTCTGGGCCCATTGTCTCAGGTCCTCCTACCTCTTTCTGCAGTGGGTGCTCCACCAGGCATGTATCCCCAGGGTCCACACTTGCTTGGCGATGGCCCACCAAATCCCCTTCTTCTGATGGGCCATGACCTACATGGGTGACACAGACAGAAGGAGAAAGTCATGTAGAGTGGCGTCACAGGGACAGTAGTGGACAGCACACTTCTCATGGCCACACTCACATGTCTACACACCACTAACGGTCAGACTCCTCCCCCATCTTCATGCATCCACTCTATCTGCCACGTCCCAATGCCTCACATACACATCGCTATCAGAGAGCAGGGTGACATTAGACTCACCTGTTTCTCTGGTGCCCCATACAACTGTCCATACAAGGGTAGGACTCCGTCCACAAGCTTCTCAAGTTCCTACTGGGAGAAGGCTAGGGCTTTATTACCTGCAGGACATGGCATCTTTGCTACCACAGTCAGAACACAGCAGCACATGCAGTGGAGGTCTTGTGTGCAGGAGTGTCAGGAGTCTAGTGAGCATTGCCACATGAAATTGTGGTCACGTCCACTGTGGACATCACCGTCACCACCAGCGGCGATCACCATTGGCTCGTCTCCCATAGACGATCATGTTATCCAATGAGGAGTTGCACGGCTGTGGCGACCGCCTACCGCCATGACGTCTAAGGCCGGCGGTATGAGGTCACTTCCATCTGTCCTGTGCATGCAGGACAGGCAGCTGCCATTTCATGTGTATGTTCTGAATAGGGGGTGAATGTTAGCTGCATCATTGCTGAAAATTGGAACTTTTGCACAAATCTACTGTGTCCACACAGTCTATGCAGCTTTTTCTGACTTCTCCCCCCTCCTATTCACAGATACAGTGCGATGTTGAGGATGAGACATGCTCATTTGTACCAGCCCCTAGATGACCGTCCCACCCTGGAAGAGCGAAACGTCACTCAGATGTATCGTCTGAACCGTCAGACCATCATGGAGTTGGTGACCCAGTTGGAGCCTGATCTGTTGCCTGCCATCCATCATCCCAATTCCATCCCTCCCACAGTACAGGTGTTGTCAATCCTCCACTATCTTGCCAGAGGGTCGTTCCAGATGGCAGTAGGTTTGGCAGCAGGGATGTCACAGCCGATGTTCAGTAACATTTTGAGGGATGCGCTGTTAGCCCTGTTAAGACATCTGCCCTGATACATCAGGTTACCCCAATGCGCTGATTTAACCACTGTCAAAGGTGCCTTCTACGATTTTCCACGTGTCCCTCATGTGATAGGGGCCATAGATGGCACTCACATTTCCTTGGTGCCACCCAGGAGAAATGAATAAGTGTTTAGGAACCGTAAAATGTTCTATTCTATCAATGTGCAGGTGGTGTGTCTCGCTGACCAAAGTATCTTACAAGTGACTGCCAAGTTCCCTGGTTCTGTACATGACTCCTACATTTTGCGGAACAGCAATGTCCCACTCATGATGGAACCACTTAAGAGGAACTGGGCCTGGCTCATCTGTATGTATCCAACAGTATGTGGACCCCTGTATACTCAACTCCCTTCACACCCTGCCCTAGCTCCTTCCAGGTCTTCACATGGGTCCTACCTCAGTGCACACAAATCAAATCAAATCATTACCATTTATAAAGCGCGCTACTCACCCGTGCGGGTCTCAAGGCGCTAGGTGAAAAGGGGGGGTTATCGCTGCTCGAACAGCCAGGTCTTTAGGAGTCTCCGGAAAGCGGAGTGGTCCTGGGTGGTCCTGAGGCTGGTGGGGAGGGAGTTCCAGGTCTTGGCCGCCAGGAAGGAGAAAGATCTCCCACCCGCCGTGGAGCGGCGGATGCAAGGGACAGCAGTGAGTGCGAGGCCAGAGGAGCGGAGGAGGCGGGTGGGGACGTAGAAGCTGAGGCGTCTGTTGAGGTATTCCGGTCCCTTGTCGTGGAGGGCTTTGTGTGCGTGGGTGAGAAGTCGGAAGGTGATCCTTTTGCTGACTGGGAGCCAATGCAGGTGTCTCAGGTGTGTGGAGATGTGGCTGCTGCGGGGTACGTCGAGGATGAGGCGGGCCGAGGCGTTTTGAATGCGTTGCAGGCGATTTTGGAGTTTGGCTGTGGTCCAGGCGGCTCGTGACGAGGGCGTGGGTCACGGTTTTTCTGGTGTCGGCGGGGATCCAGCGGAAGATCTTGAGGAGCATGCGGAGGGTGAGGAAGCAGGCGGAGGACACGGCGTTGACTTGCTTGGTCATGGTGAGAAGAAGGTCCAAGATGAAGCCGAGGTTGCGGGCGTGGTCTGTGGGGGTCGGTGCGGTGCCGAGGGCCGTGGGCCACCAGGAGTCGTCCCAGGCGGACGGGGTGTTGCCGAGGATGAGGACTTCCGTTTTTTCAGAGTTCAGCTTTAGGCGGCTGAGCCTCATCCAATCTGCGACGTCCTTCATACCCTCTTGTAGGTTGGTCTTGGCGCTGGCGGGGTCCTTGGTGAGGGAGAGTATAAGTTGGGTGTCATCGGCGTAGGAGGTGATGATGATGTCGTGCTTGCGTACGATGTTGGCGAGGGGGCTCATGTAGACATTGAAGAGTGTCGGGCTGAGTGATGAGCCTTGAGGTACGCCGCAGATGATCTCAGTGGGTTCTGAGCGAAACGGAGGGAGGTAAACTCTTTGGGAACGGTTTGCGAGGAAGGAGGCGATCCAGTCCAGGGCCTGGCCTTGGATCCCGGTGGAGCGGAGGCGGGTGATTAGGGTGCGGTGACAGACGGTGTCAAAGGCAGCCGAGAGGTTGAGAAGAATGAGGGCGACTGTTTCACCGTTGTCAATCAGGGTTCTGATATCGTCTCTGACTGAGATGAGGGCGGTTTCAGTGCTGTGGTTGGTTCGGAATCCGGTTTGTGAGGGGTCGAGCAGGTTGTTGTCTTCCAGGAAGGTGGTCAGCTGTTTGTTGACGGTCTTCTCTATTACTTTGGCTGGGAAAGGCAGAAGAGAGATGGGGCGGAAGTTTTTCAGGTCGCTCGGGTCAGCCGTAGGTTTCTTTAGTAGGGCGTTGACTTCGGCGTGTTTCCAGCATTCGGGGAAGGTAGCAGAAGAAAAAGAAGAGTTGATGATGGTCTGGAGGTGCGGTTCGATGATGTCGTCGGCTTTGTTAAAGATGAAGTGCGGGCAGGGGTCCGAAGGGGCGCCGGAGTGGATAGAGTTCATGATGGATTTGGTTTCTTCCGTGTTGATGTGGGTCCAGTTGTTGAGGGTGATGGCCGGGGATGCGGGTTCGGTGGTGTTTGGTTGGGTCTGGTGTCCGAAGCTGTCATGGAGGTCGCTGATCTTGCGATGGAAGAAAGTGGCGAGGGATTCGCACAAATCCTGTGAGGGCGTGACGGCGTTGGCGTTGGCGCTGGGGTTGGAGAACTCCTTGACGATGCTGAAGAGTTCTCTGCTGTTGTGGCTGTTTTTGTCCAGTCTGTCGGTGAAAAAGTTCCTTTTGGCAGCGCGGATCAGGTGGTGGTGTTCGCGGGTAGCGTTCTTGAGGGCGGTCATGTTGTCAGCGGTGTGGTCCTTGCGCCAGGCTTTCTCAAGGGCGCGACAAGTTTTCTTTGATTCTTTGAGGGTGTCAGAGAACCAGAGAGGTTTTTTGCTGTTGGTCTGTCGATGCGTGCGTTTGGGGGGAGCAAGGTTGTCTGCGCAGTTGGAGATCCAGTTTGTGAGGTTGAGGGCTGCGTCGTTGGGGTCGGTGGTGAGGGTGGGTTGGTGTGCGGCGAGTGCCGAGAAGAGTTGCTCTTCAGGGATCTTGTTCCACTATCGACGAGGGATGGGTTGAGTGCGGAGGTGGCGGGTCTCGCGTCGGAATGTGAAGTGGACGCAGCTGTGGTCGGTCCAGTGTAGGGCGGAGGCGTGGCTGAAGAAGACGTGTTTGCTGGCGGAGAAGAGCGTGTGTCCGGCGATGTGGGTGGCGGTGTTCACCAGTTGTTTGAGGCCGAGGTTGGCGAGGTTGTCGAGCAGGGTGGTGGTGTTGGGGTCGTTGTTTTGTTCCAGATGGAAGTTGAGGTCGCCTAGGAGGATGTAGTCTGGTGAGGCGAGGGCGTGTGGGGAGATGAAGTCGGCGATGGCGTCGCTGAAAGGGGCGAGTGGTCCGGAAGGATGGTAGACGAGGGATCCTCTGAGGGTGGTCCTCGGGTCGGTGCGAATCTGAAAATGCAGGTGTTCAGCGGCGAGAGGGGTGTCTTCGGTGGAGGTGGTGACGCTGATGGAGTCTTTGAAGACGATGGCGATACCTCCTCCTGCTTGGTTGGTGCGGTCTTTCCTGGAGATCTTGTAGCCTTCGGGGATGGTGGTGGCGATGTCTGGAGCAGAGGAGGCGTTCATCCAGGTCTCCGTGATGAAGGCGACGTCCGGTGCTGTGGAGTCCAGGAGGTCCCAGAGTTCAACGGCGTGTTTGTGGACGGAGCGAGCGTTGACTAGGATGCACCTGAGGTGGTTGATGGCGCGTGGGCTTGTGGTCGTGGTAGTTGCGTGGTGGAAGATGCGTTTGCAGGAGTTGCAGGCGAAGGGTCCATGGGTGCGTTTGGGGTGAGCTTGGAAGCAGGTGTTGGAGCGCCCTGGGTTGAGGGCGTGGAGGGTGGTGGGGTCGTAGCGGATCAGCGGGGCTTGGGAGAGCTGGGGACCAGGGGTCGTGGCGCTGGGCGCGGGCCAGGCGCGGACGGGCGCAGACAGCCTTGCCTCTGGCGCGCCTCCGGCTGAGATATAGGTATGTGTCAGGTATGTTATATGCCCTGTACTCATGGCTGCTTTATGACATTGGCACTCCTGGTGTCTGTTAGCACTGGTAGAATTGGACTCAGCTCTGCCTTTGGGTAGGTTTGGGTGGTCACATTTCACCATCAGTGGGGCTGTTTCTGTGAACATTTCAGTTTAATCATCTCCCTGATGTTGCTTTGCTTCACATGGGACATGTTTGTGCTTTTCCATTGTACCCTGTACTGCCCTTTCAACTGCAATATGTGTGCTACACATTGTGGTGTTGACAGTATTGCTACCTCTCCTAAGAGTGTACATTGGGAGGCAATGCAACACTACTGTATTGACTGTGGAACATGCCTTAAGTTCAGCGTTGGCTGCTGTGACAGAGGGACCATGGGGATGGTTATCTTGGAAATGTGGGTCTCACATGAGCATATGGCAAGAGCTGATACTTGCCAACTCATCTTTGGACTTTGTTACTGTGGTGCATGTGTGTTGTGTGGGCATATTTCAAACCTATAGTAAATGTTTTTCCTGTCTTGTTTTACTTGCAGGGCAGTTGTGTGGGTGCACTCTGGGCCCCGCATCACTTGTTGCCTCCCTTGACACGTGTCCAGCCTCTGCCTGCTCCACTATCATCCATGCTGCATATTGCTCCCTCTTCTGTCACTTACACAAACTTTGGCAGGACAAAGGGTTGATAGTTAAACATGTAATGCCACCATAAATGGTACTTCTTGCAATAAAGCACGTAGACAGTATCTGTGCTCAATAGTGTTTATTTGTGACTGACACGTGCCAGGGGGATTGGTGGGGTCATGGTGGATGAACTCATCCAGCTGTGTGTAGTCTGTGTCCAGTATAGGGGGTCATGGGAGAACAGAGATAGTGGACAGTCAACAGTGTGTCTGTGGCACACAAGGGAAAATGTTCAGGAGAGAGTCACTTCCTGGCGGTGGTGTTGGTCTTGCCACCTCTTCCTGATGTCCTCCCTTGTGCAGGATGTCTGGTTGGACCTCCTCGCTTGCGTGGGGATCCCTCGCCTACAGGGGGAGGGGTGCTGGTGGTCTGTGGGTTCTCAGGTAGGGCCTCCATTCCACTAGCTGCTGCTGTAGTGGAGGGCTCTGTTGGGATCTAGTGAAAGGGGTTTGCTGGTGGGTGAAGGCCTCAAGCAGGAGGGTGGTCAGCTCCCTCAGCAGCCCTGAAATGATGGCCATGGTGGCAGTGAGGGCCTGCTTGCTGCATGGCCTCCTGATGGTGTTCCCCTTGCAGCCTCTGGGTCTCCAGCACGGTTGTGAGTATTTGGACCATCATGTCCTGGGTTTGGTGGCATGCACCCAGGACATGGAAGAGGGCCATCTGGGTGGTCTGTTGTTGTGCCTGCCCTGTCCATTGGACCACAGGTCTCCTCCCACAACCCCTAGCCCCCTGTGCCAGTGCCCCAGGCACAGTGTGGCTACTCCCATTTGCACCTGGACCTTCATTTTCTTGAGTGTGTGCCATTGACTCTGGCCCCTGTACTGTGGGGCAGACTTCTGATTGACTAGTCCCTGGGGCACCGGATTGGGGATGAAAAGCTGGTTGAGGTGCGACTGCCACATGGGAGGGAGAGTCCGGTGTGTCCAGGGTGGGGTTGCTGTGTATGGACTGACCAGTCGTCCCTGATGGGCCAGGCAAGTCGTCACTGTCCGGACATCCACTGGGACCTTCATCCTGGGGAGAGCTGTCTGACCCTCGTATCCGCTGGTGGGTCTCAGTGGCAGCGGGACCTGTGGATGGAAAGGGAATGAGTTAAATTTTGTTGATGTCTTTGTTGGCCACTTGTGATGCATGGTGTAGCCTGACTTGCTTCCCAGTGATGGCAATGACAGCTGCAGTGCTGCAGACATTGTTTGGGGGTTGCGGATTGTACCATTGCTTCCATGTGCCATTGAGGGTGTAGGTTAGTGGATGATATTGCTGTCATTGCCATATGTTGGAATGCAGTTGAGGCTGCCAGTTGGTGTGGCATGTCGTTTGGTTTTCCATGCAGGTGTTCCACTGTGGACTGGGACTGTGTTCCTCTAATGTGTAGGGAGTGTTGCATTGTGGGTGGTGCTTGGCATTGTGCTTGGTATCACCAGGGGGTGACTGTGTGGGGATGGTGGCAGTGGGGTGGCGTGGCATGTAGGGAAGGGGCGTGGGGTACCTGGGGGGGGTGTAGAGGTGTGGAATGGGGTGGTTTGGGGGAGTAATGGGTGGTGAGGACACATGATGGGCAGGAGTGGATGATGCCCTGGAGGGTGTTGTTGACTTACCAGAGTTGATCCCTCCAATGATTCCAGTCAGGCCCCAGGATGCATGATATCCAAGACCTTCTCCTCCCAGGATGTTAGCTCAAGAGGTGGAGTTGGGGACCCACCGCCAGTCTTGTTCAGGCAGAGCGATCTGGTGCCTGGACGTCATGGAACGCAACTCCCTTGTGAGTCGTTCCACTTCTTCCTGATGTCCTCCCTTGTACATGGATGTATGCCCACTGAGTTGACCCTGTAAATGATCCTCTGCCATAACTCAGTTTTCCTTGCCATAGATGTTTGCTGGTGGGCCTAATCAGCTAGGGCAGTGCTGCATGCAGTGCCGCCCTGGGGATTACGACCCTCCCATCTCTGCCAGCTTTTACATGGCAGTTGCTGGCAGACACAAAGTGCAGGGGGCCCCATGGGGCCCCCTGCAATGCCCATGCACTTGGCATAGGCAGTGCACGGCCCCGCAAGGACAGCCCTGTCGCGCTTTTCACTGACTGCATTTTAGACAGTGGAAAGCGCAACGAGTGCTGTTGCACCCTATGCACCAAAACATTCCTGCTGGCTCAATTATGAGCCGGAGTCAATGTTGTGAGTTGTGACCCAGCAGGGAACTTGTAATGGTGCCTGTGGAAAGATGGCTGCTCTGGCGGCAACCTGACCACGGGAGTTTGGCGGGCAGTGTTTTCCACCCGCCAAACTTGTAATGACCCCCTTAGTCCTCTGCCCTGAAGTTTAGTGAAAAAAATATATAAAGAAGCAGGGTAAGGAAACTGTACCCTTCTAGGCCCCGTTAGGGAGGCCCAGAGGGACACCCCTGGAGCCAAATTTTTAAAACAAAATGCACATTTGGGCACAATCCTGCGAGACTCCTGCAGGATTTAAAAAAAAAAATGTTGAATGGGGCTGCATTGTTTTATGAAGAACAGGGGGGATGCATTCCCGCTCCCTGAGCCATGATAGACCCCAATGAGCCCACACCAGAGGCCCAATTAGATAAGGGAAGTGTGGGGTGTGCAGCCCCCCTTCATAAGCCATTACAGCCCTCTCCGGGGAGTCCACCTCCATGTCTGAAATGTGTACAAATGGGGAGGGGGCATGGTGCCCCCCCGAGCCTTGAAAAGCCCGGGGGCCCCCATCCCTTGGGTCAATGTACTTAATGAAAGGGGAGCAGGCCGAAAGGACCCTCCATCCTTGAGCCATTAAAGTCTCTGGGAAGCCCACCAAAGGCACCTTTAAGAGGCCCTGGGGATCTCATTCCACAGGGCTGCTGTTTCCATTGAAAGGGAGGGGGGCCTACTAACCCCCCATCCCTGAGCAATTAATGGCCTCTCACTTGCTGTGTCCCGGGGAGCCCAACCCCAGGACACAGTCGTTTTCGTGCCCTCACTAGCGCGAGCAGGGAAACCTGTTTCTGCCCCTGCCTGATGGGAGAACTCCTGCCAAATGGGAGCAAACACAAATGTCTGCTCCCCGCAGGTGGGAGCTTTAAAAATGCTCCCGCTTTGTTGGGGGCAGACTTGCGATCTGTTTTCCTGCCACACTGATGTGGGATTGGTGGGTACCAGGGTAACCACCTTGAAACAATGGGGATCCCAGGGGATGGAGCCCTGGGGCCATAATAGGCTCGGGAGGGGGCTGCACTGCCTCGTTCCCCTTCAAATGAGATAAGGCTCCAGGAGATGGGCCTGATGAGGCTCAGAGAGGGGGCCACACAGCCAAGCCATCACTTTTAAAAACAAAGGATTTAAGGGATGGGATCCCCAGGGCCTAATAAAACTTTGGGGCACATGGCAATCCCTCACCTTTAAAATATATAGGACCCTGTAGGGTCGAGGTCCCCTGGGTCTAATGAGGCTCAGTGAGCGGAGGCCATGTGTCATCCTACCCTTTAAAAAAAAAAGGGGGTCTCTAAGGACTAATGAAACTCAGGGAGAGAAGGCATGTAGCCCCCCTCCTCTTTCTAAAAATAACAAAATATATATAGCCCCGGAGGATTGAGTCATGTGCCCCCCTCCCTTTTAAGGATTGTGAATATTGGTTTCCCGGGGCATAATGAGGCTGAGTAGGGGGCCATAAGGCCACCCTCCCTTTTTTAGGTCTCGGCTAGGCAGTGCATGCGCCGTCTTGATGAGACTGTTGTATATACATTGTGGGTTTCAGCCTACCCATAGGCTTTTCATTTGCTGGCTCCATCATCGCTCTCAGATTCTTTCTCCCCATTTGTACAAGGCATGCATGTGTCATGCCCCTTCCTGTGTTTAGCCCTCTCCAAGAAAATGGTCAGTGGATCAGTTACTACCATCCATCCACTGATCCCATTTTAGGCAGTGTTTTAGGAACTACTTTTCTCAAGTTGTTTTCCTCAACAATTCAGCATATAGCTGATACGTGTTACATTTGTATTACAAACTTAACTTACTTCTCCAGACCTGTATAAACAAAGAAACAGCAACAGGAATTATCATAGCTATTAAAGTGGTATATGCTGAGCCTCGAAAATCAGAACTGGTTTGCAGACTTCTATGTTAATTGGTGCCTGAATTAAAGGCTGTTGATCAATTACATTATTGTATTTACTAGAAACAGATGACTGAAACTTGGATGCTGATTGCAACTCCCTCCTATTTACGACACAGATATTGCAACTATCCTTTTTTTCTTTTACTCCCATCAGGTTCCCTGGGGAGCAAGGGTGTGTGTGGTCTTTACACACTAGGTGGGGGAGATGCAGTTCATATAAATAGCACAAGCTGCTGTCATTTCACAAAATGTATATACAGTTCTGAAAGGAGATACGAACAGCAGCCAGTGTCCAGCATCGCAACGTTTGTGCATTAAAGAATCATTAACAGCAGAGAAACAACCATATTCCTTACCATGAGACCGTATGTGCACACACATAACGGGACACAATGGCAGACACTAGGTCGTTTTCCACAGACCAACACCATCTGCGATCCACCTCAGTATGCCAAGCAATCCTGTGTTTGAAGTGCGGCCCCTCCGCATGTCTCACATAGAACTACATCCTCCTCTGCTTACTGCTGCAATGCCTCAACTATAATATATTTTTACACCCTCTGGCATCCTCTTTTAGGTCCAGACAGGTTTTATATAGAAGAACGTCACTTCTGTACCATACCAGAAATGTACTTACACACTTAAATTGTGTGGTCTTGGCTAAAAGACATTAATATTTACAAAACCAATAGCTCTCCCATCGCTGAGACCTATTGGCTTTGCCAGTGCTTGCTTTTATTGGTTTGGCCGTGGGAGCTAGGATTCCCGGAGCACAATATAGCTTTCGAGAAGGGGCGTGCAGCCTCCTCACCTTTCTTATTGTATTTGGTTTCTGCAGATTGGTTCCCTTGTGTCTAATAAGGCTCAGAGAGGAGGACTTCATGCCCCCTCTCCTTAGATTTTGACCCCAGGGGATAGGGTCCCCATGGGCCAAGAAGGCTTGAGGAGAGTGGTCCGTCACCCTCTCCAATTTTGTATTGTATTTCACCCTGGGGATGTGGTCCCCAGGGCATTATAAGGCTTGAGGAAGAGGGCAGCATGCCTTCCTGCCTTGTTTAACTGTATTTGGCTCTGCATTCAATTAAGGGTTGGGGAGGGGGCTGCACGCCTCCTCCCCTAATATATATGTTTTGGCCCAAGGGGATGGGGATCATGGGGCCCGAATGCCAACTCTCCTTTGTGCATGGCGAAGACTATGCACAATGCAGTGTCGGAAGACTGTTCGGGGTTTGGCCACAGACCAAGTCCTGTAATCAACTGCTCCCGCTGCGCATGGCCAAAGGCTGTGTGCACCATGGGATGGTTGTCTGCGACACAGGCCCTGTGGCTAACGGCATGCATGAGCAAAGGCCGTGTGTGTTGTGGGGTTGGCTGCCGCCAGATGGCTGCCTGCGGGGTGTTGAACGAAGGGCCTGGCTTGGCCAACTCCATGCCACGTGTGACAAAAGACCATGTGCAGCGTAAGATTGACTGCCTGCAGGGGTGTTGGCTGCCTCCAGGTGGGATGGCCACAGGGCCTGGTCACAGGTCAGGCCATGTTGCCACCTTCCGGCTGTGCAAGCCTTTGGCCTTGCACAGCATGGGGTTGACTGCCTCTGGGAGGATTGATGCAGGGCCTGCAGCAGGCCAGGTTCTACAGTCAACCCCTCTCCCCCGCTGTACACGGTTGAAGGCCTTGCACAGCAGGGAGGTTGACTTTATGTATGGTAATAAAATATTACTTCTCTGTAAAAAAATAAACCTAGAAATTCACTAAAAAAACAAAGGTTAAAGTTACATTATACTTAGGTGTGATAAAATATATATTTTTTTGTTTAAAAAATAACCTTCAAAGTTCACTGAAAAAAACAATGGTAAAAGTAATGTTGTGGTTAAGTGAATATGTCAGTGACAACATTAACATTTTGAACTAAAAAATACAGAAATGTACTGTTTATACTAAGCAGAGCTAACTAGAACTTACACCCCGCTATGCACTACTTATGACCTCATATATTACATCACTTATGAGATGTTCCATAACATCATATATGATATCACTGATGACATCTCACATGACTTTATTGATGATAATATTGATGACATCACTGATTAAATCATCCAGTGAGTCTACTAGTTTATTTTATAGTTTACTTAGTGGTGGGTAACTACCATATTACCTTTCTACCTAATTTTGTACAACCTGTGTCCAGCTAATGGGTGTAAGTTTTTACAAAACGCCTCTGCTTATAGTGCATCATAGGTGTGTAGAGGTATTGAACACATTATAAACCTTTGTATTGAAGAGTGACTCCGTGTATGGCAGTTGACGACTTGTGTCCAGTATGTTCCACCCAAGTTTTTTTGGTTCTGAGGAAAATCTTCCAACAGGACAAAGATTCTATGTATTAGATACTGAGTATTGTAAGCAGCCTAGAGGTGATAGGTAGAATCATCATAGCATGACAATTTCTACATAACATAGAAGACTATCTGCACTAGGTACTAACCAATGTACATGTGCTTGTTTAGCTTCAAATGATAGGCTATCTGTAAAGTTTTCACCACAGTATGAAGGCTGCAAATAGCATTATCTTTAGCACCTTCAGATCCTGGTTATTTTAAGCTAATAGTGTATTTTGTGAGTGTTCACTGTTCTAAATAGACACTTTTTAAATACTCTGTAGTGTATTTCTCATGAGAGTTTTACTCACTGCAAACAGTGTGGTACAGATTAAACTCTCTCCATAGAGTAAACACTGTTTCAGTACACACTTTTCTACTCATATCAACTTCAATTCTCATTGTGGGTTTGGTGACTGTGAGGGGTTTAATACAGATAAAAGCTGCCTGGAGAAAGGCATTATTTTGAAACAGCCGTGGAGGTTACTGCCATGGTCATCCGCCGCTTCTCCGTTCTGCCCACCAGGGCGGAGACGACCGCTGGGCTGGGTCTCCAGCCCGGCGGTCATCACTATACCACTGGCAGTATTTGGACCCAGCTTACCGCCATGGATTTCATGCGGTTGGAGCCGCCATGAAATCCATGGCGGTAAGCACTATCAGTGCCAGGGAATTCCTTCCCTGGCACTGATAGGGGTCTCGTCCAACCCGACCCCCTCCCCACCCCGACTCCCTCCCCTACCCCTGCCACCCCCCAAAGGTGGCAGGACCCCCCTCCCCACCCCGACCCCCAACATCACATCACTCATGCACACACGACACGCACGCAGGCACCACCAATACACATAAACGCACACACACCGACATACATGCCAACATCCACACGCACAGTCAGACACGCACACCCACATTCAAACATACACGCACACAACCATACAGACATACCTACAGACATACATGCACTCATTCCCATACTCACAACACCCCCGCAAGCATACAGGCACTCACACATCCCCACTACATACACACACGCACACCCCCATGCACTCACACAACAATCCCCCACCCCCCTCCCCTCACGCACAATTGACTTAGCTGGTCCGATGATCCTCCGGGAGGGGTGGGAGCCATGGGGGCTGCTCCGCCAACACCACACCGTCAACAGAACACCGCCACGCCGAATCACAGGACGTGATTCGGTGGGCGGTGTTCTGTTGACGTGGCGGTGGAGGTGGAGCAACCTCCACTTCCCTGCCGCCCACCAGTATGGCTGTTGGCGGCTCTCCGTCCGAAAAAGGACGGAGAGCTGCCAACAGTCATAATACGCCGAGCGGAAAACCGCCACCACTGGCGGTCTTCAGCACGGCAGTCCCTCGACGGTCTTGACAAAAGACAGCCGAGGTCAAAATGACCCCCTAAGTGTAATGAGAGTTTTCCATATATCTGTGGTTGATTGTTAATGTGAACGAGGCTATCCGTAATATAATGCTTGATCCACCTAAACAAGTTGTTTTTATGCATTAATGATGCTTCATATTATTCTGGGCTATTTTGTACTTACTTTCAGGCCTCCAATGCCTTACTAGTTTATAGAGTAATGTGTAAAAAAGAAGCTGATGCCTTCAGTGATATCATCACATTTTTAAATTTACAAAACCTTAAAAATTCAGCAGTTATAGTTAGAGTTATTTCAAATAACTATAACTCGTGTCCTAAGGTAACTATAACTCATGCCCTTTCCATGAACTGCTAATTAGCCCACACATTGCAACACTCATGACATCCTTAATAACATCATTGATAATATGAATTTAATATTTACAGTAAAACATTTGAGGAAAAAGCTGTGCATGGCTGGGGCACAATGTATAGATACCTTAGGGCACGAGATATAGTTACTTGAAATAACTCTAACTATAACTGCTGAATTTCTTTGATTTTGTACATTTAAAATGTGATCCTAACTTTAGCTTCCCTGTAATCTCTGATGTTTTATATATATATATATATATATATATATATATATATATATATATATATATATAGAGCACTTAGTGGTAATCACCACCAGGTGGTTATAGTTAGGACCTAATTTCTTTAGAAAAAGCTGTTTTTACTTGCCTATATCTTTGACAACGTTTGGCGAATCTTCACGAAATTTTCCAAAATTTTTTGACACTCATGTGAGTTGCTGTCAGGAAAGTTTTGGGGTGATCCGCCAAGGGGGGGGGGGCAGAGATAAAAGGGGGGTGAAATTGAGAGCATTTCCAATGTTAATTCCTATATACATATATATCAATATGCAAAGTACTCAGCTCCAAACGGGCCCGCTACCCAAGAGGGGTGGAGCGTCGACCTGTAAGGGTATGGCGGCCCTGTGTTGGACTTGGCTCAGAAGTCATTATGAGGTGAATTTGCTTTATATACAAGCATGCCATTTGTTACCACACAGCTACCATTTGGCCTGGGTCGGGTCTGGCGTGGGATAGTCGTGCTCCCATTCCCTCACCGCAGGGATGGGTGTATGTATGGTGGGGTAGGCAGCAGAGACCGCGGATCGGTGTGGATGCTGGGGTTTGTTATTGCCAGGCAGACCAATCAAAAGTCTATGTGAGGTGAATTTGCTTAATATACAAGTATGCTGTTTATTATCACTAAGTTACCATTTGGTCCCAAGGATAAACAACAAGTTGTAGAAAAATAGACAATGTTATTCATTTAAAATTCTTAATTCAAATATGCTGTTACATTATAGCGAAAATATGATGATTTTGATTTTGATTTTGGATATACCTTTCTGAAACATGTATATGGACTTATCATATATTTATGACTCGGTATACCAGAATACTTTTGTGATGCAGGCAAAAGTCTAATATATATGACATAGAGAGTTACACCATTCTAAGATTCCTCCATTTCAAGATGGCAACAATGCATATCATTGTATGTTTGTCCGTTGTTTATGTTGATTGTAACTATTTGACACAGGGATTATGGTGAACTGGTCATGTGATTAAAGCCGCAGAGTCAGCTGAAGCGCGTAGTGTTTGGAGTAAAATCCTAGTACCTGCTTTCTGAGTGAGCGTATTCTTGGTTGGAACTTTTATACATATATTAACATTTATATATCATAATGATGACAAATAATATACATAAAAATAACATAAACCACTTCTAGTGAGAAGGTGCATTGGAAATGTACAAAATATTACTCCATTGCTTGCTATGATAGGACCACAACCAAAGAAAATAGTATTGTAGTATTGAAAATGTAACGGAACATAATTACCCTCCAAACATAATTGAAATGCAAGTTAAGAACATCATACAGGACTCAAGAGAAGGAAGCACAAACTCACAAAATCCCACAGAAGTATACTAAAAAATATAATTCCACAAGTTCTTGAAGAAGTGAATGAGCAGCTCTCCGCCAAAGAAAATTAAAAATGACTAATAACTAGAACAAGGAGTGTTGCTAGAGAAACACCAAGAGCATGTGAAGAAATAGAAATCCCCTAAAATGTAACAACAACACATATGAACCACGATTTTTACTGTATGACAATTAAAATAATGATAGAAGAGTCATTGTTTGTGCAACTAACAATAACTTACTATACCTAGCCCAATATAACACATGGATGATGGGAGAGACGTTTAAATCACCCCCTTCACCATTTACAAAAAATATGCACTACACCTGGGCAATACAATAACACAAATGTTCCTTTCATATATTGCTGCCAAAGAAGCATAGTGCAACCTACCACAAACTCTATAATCAAGCAAAAAGACATAATTACAGTCCACAAAAAATCTTTATAGCTTTTTAATGAGCTAAGATTTTGACAATTCTAAAAGTGTGCTATGCACAGCAGTACACGGGTCCTCCTACAAATGTTTATCAAAGTATATGCAGTTACTGAAAAAAGTATACAATTAGTATAGAATATGCCTTACAAGCAGAATTTGCATTTGAAGTAAAAAAAAATATCACATTAGCCTAAGTCCCATCAGAGAAATAACCATACACTCAACATATTAATAAAATCTCTATTCTATCAAAGAAATGAAAACAAACTCTCACCACTAGCAGATTTTTTTTAAAAGACCTGGGTTGGCCACCTGAACCAATGAGCAGGCATGTGCCATCCCAAATTTAACATTCCATGGTAGAATATGTATGATAGCGCTAACTCTCAAGAAACAAAAACTAACAATGCAGTGGAAGGGTGGCACAATTTCTTCCAAGGAGCACTTGAAAAGACCACCCATTCTACTAACTTCTAGAAATGCTCAAAACAGAATAAACCTACCAAGAGCTAAGACTAGAACAATCACTAACACAACTAAAACCAAATATATCCAAACAAACTAAACAAATGCACATAATGGTAGCAATAAATATTTTTTAATAACTAATGCTTATCCTTACTTGGCTCACCACTTTAAAAGTAGCAACAGAAAATAACTAAATCTAAAAACGACTTTAAAACAATTAATTTACAAAAACCAAAACATTTTCATAAATAATAAAATATGACTTCATTTTTATCACTGTTAAAAAATATTTAAAAATTTGAAACTATTATTTTAGGATAAAAATGAATTATATTTATTATATTTATAAAACATGTCAAAATAACACAATAAACATACAATAATTTACAACCAACATAAATCATAAAAACTACATAATACATCAAAATTTAAACACATATGGACTGATTTAGATTTCGGTGGATGGTGTACTCCACCATAGGAAATAATGGGATTTATATTTCGGCGAACAGAATATCCGTCACAGTTGTGTATCAGGCCCTAAATCACAGAATTCAAAACATACATAAATGCCACACAATAAATCAATTCCATCCAACAAATCAGTTCCATCCTGCAATTTTGTAGCTGAAGTGCTTCGCATGCAATATGACACCCAAAAATAAATTGGCTGATACCTCATTTCATCACATTCTCCCTTTTTTAAACCCTATCCCTGTAAACTAACATTAACTGCCAACCTTTGGTTCCAGAGAAGCATGCTGCTTGCCATAAAGCGCTTTATGCTTCGTCATGGGTAGTAAGCGCTATTTAAATACCATTACAATCACCAATTCAATTACAATAATTGCTGTGAAGTCATACCCAGCTAAAGACTTCAGCTTTGTCCCACTGCTGAGTTCTGAGAACCCAAAAAGTCACTCTGTTTAGAGGTTGTCAGATGGTGTAAACCCAGTCTGGGTAACAAAGGGCTTTATGTCTGCCACGCTGGCTTTACTTTACACCCTTCCCCAAATTTAGAGTTCACCGCCTGCCCAGTGGTCTGCTCTCTCAGTTTGTATGAAATACCATCATGGAGGTTCTTACAAAGCCATTTAAGAGTTTGGTGTTTGTCTTTCAATGGTGATGGGGAGGGATCACAACAAAGATTTAAAAGTTTTTACTTTTTCCAATAAACAAACTCCCAAAGTGGGAGTTTGTTTTTGGGAAAATAAAAACTGATGGCCCTAACACCATGGGAGTTTTCTCCCGTGGTATTGGGGTCATTTGTTGAATTTTTACTGTCCCTCGACATATTCCTGGTGGTGAGGGACAGTCAAAATAAAATAGACATCCGACTTCCCACTCTAAACAGGGAAGATGGTAGCCTGACCAGCTCCCTTCCTGTAGACCACATCTTGCACTGTCACCAGGGTAATTGGCTCCTGTTTCCTTCTCTACTGCACTTTCTAAAATTACAGGTAGGAACAGTCAAATATGGGCTCCCCGCTCTTCCCAGAGATGGGTGCAGGGAGCAGAGAAGGCACACATTGATGCTCCCAGAGCACTGGCCTTCCCAGGTGGCCCCCAAATGTTGACCAGGATCTCCATGGGAACTGCCTCTTCCTTGAGGAATTGGTTGGATAAAAGGAAGAAAACGTCATATTTCAGTGCTATTTTATCAAAGGGCAATAACCCTCTCAGGGTGTATTTGTTAAAAGGAATTGAGAGGTAGGTTCTTCAAAGCAATGGACCTGAAGGAAATAAACAACAAACTGCAAATGTGGTATAGATTTTCCCAGTCCACATACTGTAATTTTATACTCAGTCCCTGAGATGTACTTTTCCTGAAGTTGATGTTTGCTTTAGTGGAGGGTTCATGCCACTAACTACCTTGAAAAGTCAAAAATTGTGTAATGTGTCTGGTTATCTATAAATGTATTCAAACAAAGAAGCCATCGACAATGAGAAAGCAAAAGCATCAAGGAGAAATCCTCAACAAAAAAGTTAACATGTTTCAGCAATTCAGAGTTCTAGAGTGCTTTCATCGGGGCAATTTGCATATGTCATTAGTTCTTGTTCCCTTAAAGTAATAGACTTTTCTGTGGTACCTTATGTGAGGAGATTGCTTCTCTCAAAATACCCCACTGGGTTGATTTTCGGATGGTCACAATCAAATAGGTTTAAGTGACAATCCAGATCTCAAAGTAATAAAGGAAACAATAACATCCATTGAGTTATAGTTCTATTTAGGGGTCGCCAGGGGCCGTGCCTGCCTTTGCGACCCCTGGCCTCAGAGGTGTCAAATTCAGTGACAGGAACACAGTGGCAGCTCGTTCCTATGGAACTCAGTTTTGGGTTCCATTCTCTTTGTTTACTGTAAAGTTTTTATTACACTAATAGTGAATATTAACATTTTATTCACTATTAGTGTAATTAAAATGGGTACAATTAGCTGGAATATGCCCTTCCATGACAGCTGACGTAAATGAAAATGTTTTTAAATGTATGTTATGAGCGTGCTTGCGTGAGTGTGATTATGTGTGAGAGGGGGTATGTAAGTGTGAATTTGTATGTATGTGTAAGTATCTGTGTGTGAGTGAAACTGGAGGTCAAAGGTCTGGTGATTTCACTTCCGCTACCCCTGGCATTTTGGTGAAGTCATGTCCATGGTAGAAACATGTCAGAAAGGCTGGTGATGCCCTGGTCTTTTGAGATAACAATTGTTCCTATTCTCTACCCTCTCCCCCCTTCGGAGATAAACTCTGAACATATTTATACTTTTTTTGCGCCACATTTGCATCATTTTTTTATGCAAAAACGGCGCAAACTTGTAAAATACAATTGTATTTTGTAAGTTTGCGCCGTTTTTGCATCAAAAAGCGGTGCAAATGCGGCACTAAAAAAGTATTAAAATGGGCCTGAGTGGCTGCCCCACACAGCCTTACTGCCAGCAGAGCCAAGTGTATGGTGCTCTCAATTAAGTCTTTCCCCCTCCTAAACAATTACTTCCTCTGTAGGAAAGAGAAGCCACCACAACTGGTGCCAGGTTTCTAGGTTAGAGACAAACAAGTTTTTATAAATACATCTTTGCAATAAATATACCAAATATAAGGACTGAATTACATGAAAAATATCACAGTGTATGGGCGATCTCGGTAGCATCATCCTAGCCTGACCTGTAGAAAAACAGACTTTTATTCATAAGTTGATTTTAGCTGTCATCAATGCTACGTTAGCCTATAAACTCAACATGGATGTGATTCTGTCACTGCAGGGACATACAGAACTAAATATTAAGCATATCTCACTTTTGCACCTTATACACCCAGATCCTGCGGACTTCAAGATGCTACCTTGGAGTGACTTAGCTAATGTCTTATAGGTTTCTAAACATGTTAAGCCTACGGCCTTTTGGGATGTAGCTGGTTCAGCCTTGCTGACAGCAGTTCAGAGCTGACAGATCTATAGTTATGCTTTTACAGTCACTCATGTAGGCGATGTAACCTCAACCAAGAAGAGGCATTCAACTTTTATGCCATCAGTAGACTTCCTTGCGCCATATTGCTGTGGCTGTATTTTAAAGTTAAGCCAGTTTTGCCTTCAAAACATTGATCAGGTCCACCTGGGAAAGGGACCTGTTGGAATGGTCCATTGTGGAAGAAATTAGAATGAACCCGTCCTGTACAGGTGTTAAAGTAGTTGATAATCTAGTACAGTGGTTCCCAACCTGTGGTCCAGGGACCCCAGGGGGTCCAGGAAGCCTCCTCCGGAGGTCTGTGACTGCTTAGACAATGTAATAAGATTAACAGATTGGGTCCCCAGCTTTCAGTAATGACTCTTTGGGGGATCCCCAGATTCCAATAATGATTCAGTGGGGGTCCCTGTGTTCCAGTACTGATAACGTGGGGGTCCACAGAAGTGAAAAGGTTGGGAAATACTGATCTGGAAGACTGGTCTTTAATGACCAGAAAACTGATGGTGGGAACTGAGTGGTGCGGTCAGGGGTTGAAGATACCACCTCTGAATGAACACTGTTAATGTATATGTATGTATTGTCTACATCCATGGATCATGCTGTGACTCGATGCATGTCGCACTGTTACTATTTACACTTTTTACAGTTGGAAAATGCATAAAAATGGAGAAAAAAACCTTGTCTCACACTTACCTATGAAGAGTGATGTTCTCCGTGTGCACATATGGAGTGGAACATTGTATGAGTTCGGTAAGGAGGTTGCAGCTGGAACCTACTGGAGGCCCAGTCCTACCCCAGCCAGTGCTACAAAAGTCAAATTGAACCGACCCTTGCAGCCCATCGTATGGCAGACTCGCTGTTGCCACTGAGAAACAAATTTACATTAATAGAGTTTGATCATATATAGTCATGACAATATTTGTGTCGTGGATTTTTTGCGTTTTCGTGTAGGTTGAGGGTGGGCAACAGAAAGTAAAATTTCACAAAAAGTGTTTTTGCACAGTAGTTTGCTGCACCCCCAACCCCTGGGCATATCATTTTTGCGCGCTCAAAACGCAAATCTTCAGACTTCAAAGCTGACAAGCAAGTCACAGATCAATCTGAGCACAGGGATGTGCCACTTTCTCGTTCTGGAATTCTGCTGCGTCTGGGGATCGTCTGCGTTCAGAAGCGGCACAAAGAGGGCGTAATTACAGTCATTCTAACACTGGGGGCGGGGGTTGCCAGGAAATGCAACGGTAAGTGAAGCAGTCACTCGCCACTTCCTCCAGAATGAGCTATGTGTAAGCAGAGTCGGAAGTGTGAGAATGTGGATCTGTGCATCAGATCCCCCCATGTCACAAAGAATGGAGATGCTAGAAAAGCCTTTCCATAAAATATTTCCAAAAGAAGGAATACAGGAAAAACATGTTTCACTTGATCAAATTCTTTGAACCTTTGCAGGCCGATGCTCTGTAATGCAGAAACACCACGGGAGCGACGTTAACGTTAAAAGTTCTACCACTTCCATAACACACCATAGGCTGCTCTAGGCTCATAGCACATGTAGGGCTCTGCCCTAGCCAGAGGTCAGCAAACCTGGTACGAAGCATTGTTCCAGGGGTAGATAGCTCTGCTCTCGTGAATCATTGGAGCTCCTGGCCAGAATGTATGGTCTTCTTGGTAGTTGAGACAGACTTAGCAAGCAAGGTTTGCAGTTCCTCAACAAGGGAAAGTGTGGCGTGAATTCCCTGAGTGAGAGGGACCCATGAGGAAAGGTCCACCGGATGTCATCAGAAGGAGATGGGTTTAAAGTATGATTTTGCCATACATACAGTATTCCCCAGTTAAAGGATAACTGTAAGGTTGTAAGACCGCTCAGGCAACATCTAAAGATCTCAAGATATGGTGCTAGTGATGCATTTGCTGTAAGCTACCCCTTACAGCAAGATAGTTTGTGATGCTGTTGGGAAATTCCATTTGAAAATTGCTTTAAAAATGCATTAAACTGCTTACTGTTGGTCGATGGGGACATAGCTCATTCTATGGCTTTTCAAGTGATGCACCTTGACGTACACTGGACATCCCTACCATACAGCCAGCCAGGGAGGCAGAGCATGATGTTGATAGAGTAAGCCCTGTTCTAACCCCACACAGTGTTTAATCCCCTAAAAAGGGCCAGTAGTTGAATGTTCCACATGCATGGAAAATCACTGTAGATTCATGGACCTCCTCTTGTTCTGATCTTAAAACGCGTTTCTTTAATTGTGTGTCTAATGGCATTCCAAACCCCACCTTATTCTTCCCACATGATGAAGCAGAATTGTCCAATAGATAAATAATTAAATAGAATAAATAATAGCAAAGTAAACAGATAAAGACTAATTTTAGTTTTAGTTCAATGTAGATAAAATCAATCACAAGGTCAGCATTGCATTATTAGTAGTTTATTACCCTTAATAAAGAAAAACAAAAAATGTATCTCATAGTGTAATTATTAAGTGATGAAAATAAGAACATAGCTGGAGTTATTTTTAAGTGAGTCCTTTTGAGGGTGCTTCCACCACCTTAGCGCCAGGTTGTCTGCCTTTCTTCTATTGGGTGCAAGAAAATATTAACTTTGTAATGGCATACCATGGTCTAGTGTCACACCAAGGGTGGTCATGACTTGTTGGCCCAGATGCCATAAAAAAGTACTTCCTCTGGCCAGGAGACGAGGGGTCTATAAATAAATGGGGAGAACCGTGTTCGTGATTCATATACCCGACTCTAGCACTAGTGTGATCTGTGCTTTGTCACCGCGTTGCAAGCACGCCGGCCTAGTGAAGGGCCTCACAATGCTCGTCATCACATTGGTGACAAAGGTAATTCCCTCCTCCCTCTGACACCGCCCGCTGCCTGCCAGATAGGAAACACTAAAGACAGACGACAGCCTCCCGAACCAGCAGCACACCAGAACTGTCTGCCGGTGAAAGAATAAAAATCAGGAGACTCCTACCACATGGTGACCTGAAGACCACAGGTGGACTCTTCCCCAGTGAGCGCCTCGTGCCTCCTGACCGCAGCCACCCCTACGATCTCTCCGGAGCCGGCTGCAGCATTCATGAAGCACCGGTCGGAAGCCCTGCCCACCAGCCGCACACAGACATCTCCCCCGGGGCCTGCCGAGCTCCGCATGTGCACCACCAGCATGGAATCAGAGTCTGTAAAGGAAGCGTAATAAACCTGTACTGCAGGCACCGTGAAGTAAAAAAATGAAAAGAAATAAAAAATTAACATGGAATAAGAGGATAAACACACGAGCCAGTCGAAGAACCACAGGTGCCTGTCTGCCACAAAAAAGGTCATCCACAGGTACTGTGCCACCTCCTTGCCCCATGCACTACCAGTGCTGCCGAGCAGCACCTCGTGCAACGAGAGACACTGTGCCACTCAACCTGCTGACGTGCCAACATTTTCAACTCACACCATGGCCGATGACCAGGTATTAGTCCACAATCCACTGCACCTCCCCCAAAAACACAAGACACCATGACAGGGGACCTCCCGCCATGCAGAAGAGCTAGGTGATCCTGCAACAGCATCCCCTCGCTGGAGAAAATGGGACAGCAGACTGGAGAACTACTTTGTGGCCACCAGTGAACGTGATGGAGCAGTCAAGTGGTTGCTCCTCCTACACTTCGGGGGAGTTGAAATATATAAGTTGTTCAGACATCTCCTGAACACCGGTGCTGTTGATGACTACGATGCAGCAGTAAGAGTGTTGAACACACATTTAGACCTGCAATTAAACCCAGATTTTGAGTGTTTTAAACTCTGCCAGGCACACCAGCAAGAAGGAGAGTCCATCAACCAGTACTACGCGTGGCTCAGGAAACTTGCGAGCACGTGCACTTACAACAACAAGCCCAAAGAATCCAAGATTATCCAAGAGTGCCAAAACAAAGCACTAAGAGGCATCATACTGAGGCACCCCAACATAAGTCTAGATGATATACTGATCATGGCACAATCCTACGACCTTTCAGCAGCCCGGGCTGCAGAAATGGACATGGGCCTAACCCAAGCACCTGAGAAACCCCCAACAATAAAAATAGGACGGGCGGATGCAATACAGATGCAACAACCCAGAAGAAAAATGAGAACGTACACTCCAACCAAGCAAGGATGACGCTGCGAATACTGTGAAAGAGAAGAATGCAATCCAAAAGAATGCCCAGCCCGAGGAAGAACATGTTCCAACTGCAGAAAGCTATATCACTCCGCAACTGTCTGCAGGTTCAACCCAAAAGGAAGAGGTGCTAGAGGGAGAAGCACCACCCAAAGGACGATCAAACAATTGTCACTAGAGGAACCAACACCATAGGCCGTATGCTACCGCACCACACACACTGCCAAGTAATACTCATCTCCTGAAGAAGAGGATGTATTTCTGATATCCTTTACAGACGACCCCAGCCAATGTGTGTTGTTGAAGTGGCCGAGTCTTCAGTAAAAGCTCTGATAGACACAGGTGCATCGTGATCATAATTGGCATACAACAATATATGCCCCTTCGGCCTCGCCCACACTGACACCATTGACCACCAAAATCTTCACCTATGGCAGCCTGTGGTAATGGAGTCGAACACGGGGCAAGGCAAGTGAACAAACATGTAGTTTATTGCAATCAAAATAAACGCGATCCTCCTCCTGAGCCAGCTCAACACTAACTGACCCGGTCAGAACGATTGCTGCCACGACATTCCACAAAGCCCATACTACGTCAATTTTAACACATCCCCCTCCCTTCCAGCCTTTCCCAAAACACACAAAAAAAACAGAAGGGGAAAAAAAAAACTGACATGACACAAAAAACACTAAGAGTAATAAAATCATGCTACAGAATAAATACATGACAGCAAAGTTGTTGAAGACACAACTAAACAAATTGTACATAGTCTCGCAAATAACATGGTGGTCTGTGAGTCCTCTGCCCACGACAACCAACTGCAACGCCATCACATGATACAGATTCTGCATCCACTTGTATATGTTCCAATACCACCCACATCTGAATTTGGCACGAGATGTTCACCTCTCTCACAAACGTTTCCGTCTGACTTGGCACCCAAATCTTCATCACTTATAAACATGAAACCGTTGAAGCCCTTTCTAGAGAAATAATTTCTCTTATCTTCCACATCACTCTCTTTACTTCTCTGATAAACCTCAACTTTCCTTTTATTCCATTTATCACCATTCTCCAGTTCCACATGACTTACGTCCACCTTCTTGACTTTAAAAGGACCCCAGAACTTTGAAAGGCCACCAATAACCCTACCTTGTCTGATCTTCACCCAATCTCCTTCCATCACATCTTTTCCTTTTACAATTTTGTTTGCACACTTAGGGGCATATTTATACTCTGTTTGCGCCAAATGTGCATCACAAATTTTGATGCACATTTGGCGCAAACCTAACACCATATTTATACTCTGACGCCCGACCCCGCGGACGTAAAAAAACCTCAGTGTGCATCATTTTTTGGATGTGGGAAACCGCCTTGCGTTAATGACATGCAAGGTAGGCGTTCCCGTCCAAAAAATGACTTTAAGGCCTGTGCGCCTTATTTATACTCCTGCATCATTTTGACGCACAGGAGGGGGCGGGCCTTAAAAAACAGTGCCCAGCCTGATGTGCGCCATTTTTTAACGCCTGGGTGAGGGCAGGTGTTAAGGGACCTGTGGACTCACTTCTATGGTCTCTGACTATGGAAGCAGACCAGAGGTGCCCTTCCCTGCCCCCAGGGACACCCCCTGCCACCCCCTACCACCCCAGGAGGACACCCATGGATGGGGGACCCATCGTAGGTATTTACAGGTAAGTTGAGGTAAGTAGAATTTTCTAATTTTTTTAAGTGGCATGGGGGGCCTAATTTGGGCCCCCCTACATGCCACTGTGCCCAATGACCATGACCAGGGGACTGAAGTCCCCTGGGCATGGCCATTGGGCAAGGGAGCAAGACTCCTGTCTTTGCTAAGACAGGAGTCATTTCAATAGGGGTTGTGTGTCAAAAAATGGCGCAAGTCCGGTTTGAGCCATGATTTTTGACTCAAACCTGACTTGCACCATTTTTTGACGCACAGCCCCCATTTTCCCCTACACCGGCGCTGCCTGGTTTGAGTCATTATTTTTTACTCTGACCAGCCCGCAGCGCCGGCTAACGTCAATCCTTAAATAAGGCACCCGCATGGTGCGTAGGAATGGCGTTAGCCGGCGGTAAATTTTTTGGCGCAAGCCGGTGCTGGTTTGCGTCAAAAAGTATACAAATATAAATATGGGCCTTAGTATCACACACACCACCCTTCGACAACCACGCTGGCAGTAGTTTAGAACCAGGTCTCCTCCTCCTCCTCATCCTTTCAAATGGAGTAGTACCTGTAGCTTTATTTGTTGTGGTACGGTGGGCCCAGACCATCTCATCTAGGTAGACACTCTGATTAGAACTACGTGTGTTCGTGCTTTATCGCGTATCACGACTTATACAGACATCCTTTATGCCGACGTGATGGATTCAAACTAGTACTCCAGTCGGGGACAAATGGTCTTTCCCTAATGAGCCACAAAACAATAAAGGCAATCCAATGTATTTAACACTAGAATGGACAATATGGTGGATGCCAAGCAGTCTGTTGTTTTCTCCATCTGAAAGACCGTTTATTCTTTATTATGATTCCTATCTAGAGACTTCGTCAGACATCACCTAATGTGGCACATATCAAGGAATTGGCATTCCGTGCAACGTAAGTGTACGCCCTATGGCAGTTGTATCTATTTTGTGAATGCAAATTTGGGAACGGCTCTGATGAAGGTGGCCTCCATATGAGAGGATACCCAAAACGCGCGTAGGCCCTTGGTTACTACTAGATTTTGTAACGTTGAATAAAAATATCGATGTATTGGATTTTATTATTGTATGCATATATGTATATAGATTTATAATATATCATACTATTGTTATAATAATTTAGTAGCTATTTTTGTATGTACTTTGGTAATTATTTGTATATAGGAATTTTGTGTGTCTGTGGTATGACTGACTTAATTTATTGTATAATTTACAATGTATTTGATATGATATAATAAAATATGAATAAAATTATTATATGTCTTTATAAAATGAGATTATTAATATGAAGGTCATGATTTGGATGTAGCCTAGGACCGGACATATAGCCATCAAATAAGTACTGACATACATTATCATATGAATATTGTTATATTGTGACCCTTTGTTGTATATTCATACACAAAGTGCAATTCTAGAGTAGCTTTTTTCTTTTGTAGCTTTAGCTTTTATTTCCCTGGACTAGCTACTATATTGTTTTCAGGGACCCTTTTGTTTAGAAAGTTCATCTCATCCACAATACCTTTTACACTTCTATCACTCTGAATACCCATCAATATCAAGCCTTTGACTAGACGGTTTATTCTCTCAACCATTCCATTTGCTTGGGGATTATAAAGAGCTGTACGCTTATGAATAATCCCACAGTTTTCTCAATATTTCCTCATTTCATGAGCGGTAAATTGGGTGCCTTTATCAGTTATCAAGACTCTAGGAAAACCTTCCTCCAGAGAAACTTCCTTTAACACCTCAATGGTACTCCTAGTGTTAATCTCCTGTACAAACTTTACTACAACCCATCTTGAGTACACATCAACCATGACCACAGCATTTCAGTATAAATCTCCCACACACTGCATGGGACCAATAAAATCCAAACACACCGTACACCAAGGTAAACCAGGATCTTCAATATGTCCTTCAACTCCCTGGGCACCATTTTTCTATCTTTTTTCACTGTCTTTACATGTTGTACAATCTACAACCCACCTTGAAACTATGTCACCCATGCCTGGCCACCAAAAGTATTCCCTAACTCTCTTCTTAGTCATGGTTTGACCCAGATTACCTTCATCTGCCAACTTTCTTAGACCCTCCGGTGGAGCAAACTTGTCATTCCTCATAACCAGGTTCACATCTAGAACAGATAACTCATCCACCAATTTTAAATAGGGTCTCAAAGATGGAACTACCGTACTATCCCTACTTTTACCTTCCACAATCATTTGCACAACACCCTTGAGTACAGAATCCTCCTCCATAGCAGTCCTCCATTCTTCCGCTGATAAGGTGCCTTCACCCCAGTCCTCAGTATCACTCAACCAGGCTACTACCCCTTCCTGTTCCTTGAGTAAGTCCTCTGCCTTCTCCACACCCAAAGTGTCTAACGGCAGACCGGAGAGACAATCTGCCGGGGCATTCTCCCAACCTGGAATATAGCTTATACCAAACCGGTATTCTTGGCGCCTGGCAGCTAACCTTGCAAGTCTAGCAGAACCTTCCCCTGCACCACCAGGACTCAACACTTTAAGCAATGGTTTGTGATCCGAGCATAAAGTGAAATCTATGCCCCAGAGAAAAGTCCTAAAATACTCCACAACCCACACAGAAACCAAAGCCTCACGTTCAATCACTGAAAAATTTCGTTCGCACGCCGTCAAAGACCACGAAGCAAAAGCCACAGTTGCCTCCTTCCCCTTACATACTTGATACAGCACTGCTCCTAAGCCACATGCGCTCGCATCCACAGTCAGAACCGTCTTAAGATGAGTATCAAAAAGTGATAAAATACCAGCTTTACAAATGTCATTCTTCACTGTATCAAATGCAATCTGTTGTTCCTTTCCCCACCTGAAGTGGGAACCCTTCCTCAGTAACATTCTTAAGTTATCCGTTTTTTTTAAGCAAAATTCTCCACAAACTTATTGTAATACTATATTAGCCCCATAAATGTACGCAATTGATACTTGTTACATGGAATGGGTGCTGAACAAATAGCATTTAACAAGTCTTCCTTTGGTCTGTAGCCTTCCCCATAGACTGTATGACCTAGGTAATCAATTTCTTCCACCAAAACTTTGCACCTGTCTCTCCTCAAAGTTAAACCAGCATCCCTCAATTTGTTCAGAACAGATTTAAGAACAGCATTATGTTCTCTTACAGTCTGACCAAAAATCAAAATGTCGTCTTGGAAATACAACACTTTCTGCATTCCCGAAAACAAATTGGACATAACTCTCTGAAACACACTTGCTGTAGAATACAGCCCCAAAGGCATCCTGGTGAACTGGAATGTACCTTCTATAGTTATGAAAGCAGTGAGTGCACGAGTCTCGTCATGTAACTTGATTTGGTGATATGCACTCCTCATATCCAGTTTCGAAAAATACTTCCCCCCTTTGAGAAGAGACAAGAGTTCATTTATGTTTGGAAGAGAGAAGGAGTCTGTAACCACAAATTTATTTAGACTGCATAAATCCGCACAAAAACTAAGCTTACCATCACTTTTTTTTTGTAATGACTACTGGTGAAACCCATGGCGAGGCCTCAACGGGTTCAATTATACCCTGAACGATCATGTCTTGTAACATTTTCTTGACTTCCTCCCGTGCTACCCATGGCACCCTCCTCACCTTGTGTTTCATTACCACAGCATCTTTCTCCAGTATAATTTTTTTGTGGACATACCCCTTCAATTTTCCCAACTTTTCATCAAACACCTCCCTAACATCCTCAAGAATTTTCTACAAAGATTCATCTTCTACCAACAAAACCTTATTGTCAGACTGTGGATCAATGATGATATGCAAATCGTATTGATATTCCCATCCCAAAATCGGTGGTCCAGACTCTGCCACATAGATTTTCCCTTCAACACATTGATGGCCTAACTTAATGTGAGAAATAAAATAACCTATGACATCGATTTTTGTTAATTTCCCGCATGCACATATCCGATTCTTCCACGATTTTTGCAATGGTAATTGCATATTTCGGGGACTGATTTTTTGCTGCCCATAGCTGTTCTTGCGGTTTTTTGCTCCTGCACTGTACAATAAGTTGGTCTCAAATTAGTTCAGCAGTCATGGATCCAAATTTGCACTTCACAGACAATTTGCATAAGCTAGAAACAAAGTCTTCCAGCGACTCTCCTTCTCTTTGTGATCTAGTGTAGAATTTGTAACATGATATTACTATATTTTCTTCCTTAGCAAATCTCTTCCCTAACCGTAATTTTGCTCCTTCATATACCTCACCAAAAAGTTGCCCATCATCGTTACAAATTTCAGGTAAATATTTAAATATATGATGAGCCTCTCTGCCAATTGTTCCCAAAAGCAATGCTTTCTTTCTGTGTACTGAACAATGTCGACCATCCAATGCTATGACATACTTTTCAAAAAGATCAATCCATTCTTCCCATTGAATTGATGGCTGAGACCTATTGTCCAAAAATGGTGCAGGAATATTAATAGCAGAAGCCATCCCAACTCACAGGTAACGTTGTGTTATATTTGTGCACAAGAAAAATATAGGGGGTCATTCCAACCCTGGCGGTCAATGACCGCCGGGTTGGAGGACCGCGGGAGCACCGCCGACAGGCCGGCGGTGCTCCCAAGGGCATTCCGACCGCGGCGGTAAAGCCGCGGTCGGACCGGCAACACTGGCGGTCTCCCGCCAGTGTACCGCCGCCCTTTGGAATCCTCCAAGGCGGCGCAGCTAGCTGCGCCGCCGAGGGGATTCCGACCCCCCCTACCGCCATCCAGTTCCCGGCGGTCCGCCCGCCGGGAACCGGATGGCGGTAGGGGGGGTCGCGGGGCCCCTGGGGGCCCCTGCAGTGCCCATGCCACTGGCAGACAGTGAAATACGCGACGGGTGCAACAGCACCCGTCGCACCTTCCCACTCCGCCGGCTCGATTACGAGTCGGCATCCTCGTGGGAAGGGAGTTTTTCCCTGGGCTGGCGGGCGGTCTTTTGGCGACCGCCCGCCAGCCCAGGGAAAAACTTAGAATACCCTCCGCGGTCTTTCGACCGCGGAGCGGTATTTCGGAGGGGGGAACTCTGGCGGGCGGCCTCCGCCGCCCGTCAGGGTCAGAATGACCCCCATAGTGATTTCCTATCCTCCTCCCTACTGGTTGGTTGCTAAGGTTCTTTCCTTTCCTTTAGCCAAAGGAAAGTTAAGGTATTTTCCTCTGATTTCCCAGTTGGCAGGGTTAACAGTCTCCCCCGGCTTCTTTATGCTTGCCAAAACAAGGCGCTCACCTTCAGTTCGACTTAACAACGCGGGCCTCCAAAACCGGTAAGTGTCTCCAGCAACCTGTAATCATGCGTGCTCCTCTGTCCTCCCAAACGTGCTTCTTCTGCTCCAAATTGCCTTACTGAGCTCGACGCTACAATGGCCCACACAGGACAAACAGGGCCCCTCAACCTTGATGCGTAGATCCGATCCGATCCGATCATGTTTATTCCTCATACTGTATCAGAAGCCTCTGGCTAGTGTAGCTGGCGCTCGTCGCCAAAATTGTGGTAATGGAGTCGCACACGGGGCAAGGCAAATGAACAAACACCCAGTTTATTGCAATCAAAATAAACGCGATCCTCCTCCCAAGCCAGTTCAACACCAACTGACTCGGTCAGAACGATCGCGGCCACGACGTTCCACAAAGCCCATACTACGTCAAGTATAACACAGCCACACACCTCTATTGCTGAAGGGGCGAATGACATTTAGCATCACGTCAAATGGCAAGGAAATCCAAGCAACAATCCACGTGGTCAGCAAAGTAGCAGGCACCCTCCTTGGCAGCCACTTAGCCAAAGAACAAGGTCTGGTGTCATTCGCGAAGAGTGTCAGAACATTCCAGGTTGATGAGCTGTTGGGACAGTTTCCGGAACTATTCACTGGTCTAGGGTGCCTTAAGGCTCCTTCCATCCAGCTACACATCGACGAAGCCATCAAACCCGTAGCCCTGTGGCACAGACTCATCCTTTTCCATCTCCGCCCGTTGGTGGAGCAGTAGTTGGACAACCTCGAAAACCAAGGGGTGATAGAGAGAGTATAGGGCCCCACCCCCCTGGGTATCTGAGTATCGTCAATACTAATTGCAGAAAAAACAAAGCAACCTGGGAAGATCCGGCTGTGTATCGACATACACCTCTGCAACAAAGCAATCAAAAGAGAGGCACATAACACCCACCATTGATGACGTAATTGCTGACCTGAACGGCTTAAAGTGGTTCTCAAAGATTGACTTGAATGCTGGTTACCACCAATTAACCCTGCAGAAGAGAGCAAGTATATCACCAACTTCTCAACGCATCTAGGGCTACGGAGGTACAAGCGCCTGAATTTCCAAATCTCATCAGCCACAGAGGTGTTTCAAATTGCCGTTCACAAGACCCTGTCTGGGTTACACGGAGTAATGAATGTCAGTGATGACATCCTGATCCACTCCGCCACAGCCGAAGAACACCATGAACATCTGAAAGCCACACTCAGACACCTGTTGGAACATGGCCTCACTCTGCACAAAGGAAAATGTGCTTTCTTTCGGACGTCAATTGAGTTCTTTGGGTATGTCTTCAACCTGCAAGGGATCAAGGAAGTCTGAAGCCATCAAACAAGCCCCAGCGCCGAAGACAGTGAGAGAGCTACGCAGCTTCCTGGGCATGGCCACCTACTGTGGCAGGTTAATTCCCAACCTCGCAACCCCGCTCGAGCCACTCCAAGCCTTGACAAAAACCAATACCCCCTGGGTGTGGGGAGCTCAAGAGGAAAAAGCCTTCCAGACATTCAAGGAAGTGCTACTGTGTGAAGTCACCATGGCCTACTGTGACCCTGAAAACAGAGCTAGTGGTTAACACCAGCCCCATAGGCCTTGCGCAGTCTTGACTCAGGAAGTCGAGCCAGGGTACGGGGCCCCACTCGCCCATACCAGCAAAGCCCTGACCCATACCGAACAGTGCTACACGCAAATTAGAAAGGGAAGCCTTGGCGATCAAAAGGGCTTGTGGACACTTCCACTTGTACCTCCAAGGAAGGCCATTCAGGTTGATCACAGACCATCAGCCACCACTACCGCTGTTCAAAGGGCCATCCAGCTCCAACATTATGAGATGGAAGTAGTGTACCAGCCTGGATCAAGGAACCCAGCCGACTTCCTATCCAGGAACCCGCTCAAGCCATCAGGAGAACCTGTAGCGGAAACCGAAGAAACTAAGGCCCACATAAGCATGCTTGCAAATGCTAGCTGTCCAAAAACCCTCGACACCTAAGAAATTGCGCAGGCCACCGCAGGAGATACCATCCTCGTGAAGGTAAAGCAAGTCCTAGATAGTGGTTCGTTGACCGGTTTCCTCAAAGAAGCCAATAAATGGGCAAGCAGCAAGAAAGAGGCACTCAAGAATCTATGGCAAGTCCAGAATGAGCTCAGTCTAACCCGAGAGGGCCTCATCCTATGAGGGCACGATTAGTCATCCCCTCAAGCTTGCAGCAACGAGTGATCTTGTTAGAACACAGAGGTCATCAAGGCACCATCAAAATGAAAGCACGCATGAGAGAGAAAGTATGGTTCCCTGGCCTAGAAAGGGCAGTGGATGACTGAGTAAAGCAATGCCCCACCTGCCGGCTAACAAGCAGCCCGGAAGTGCCAGCGCCCATTATAACTGAGAAACAATGCACTGAGCCGTGGTCCAAGGTTAGCCTCGTTTTTGGAAGCTTCCCGATGGCCGAGTGACGCTAGTGCTACTGGATGGGTACTCAAAATATCCCATAGTCAAGGTCATTGACTCTACCACCTTCAGCAACGTGGCACCCTTCCTCAAGAAGATCTTGACCCCGTTCGGACTACCCGAAGAAATCAAGATGGATAATGGGCCCCCGTTTCAAGGGGAAGAATCCTGTAAGGTCCTAAATAACCTAGGAATCAGACATCACTGAATCACCCCACAGTGGCCCCAAGCTAACGGCAATGTTGAGCACTTCATGCGCACGCTCAATGAAGTCCTCCAAATAGCCACGTGGGAAGGGGGTAACCCAGGGCTCTATCTCCATCGGTTCCTGAAAGAATATCAGGGAATGCCCCACTGCACCACAAAACAAGGCCCATGGTCCCTCATGCTCTCAGGGGCCAGGAGAGACACCATACCCACCTATTTGGAGTGGCAACCACCCCGGCACTGCCCAAATACAACTCAAAGGAGGCAGAGAGAGACAAATGACTGGGCCAATCGAAGGAGACATGCGACAACCCAGCACCTACAAATTGGAGACCGAGTGATTATAAAGGACCGTAAACCAGGCTGGAAGTTCCGCACACCCTATGAACCAGGAGTGTGGGTCATCACCAGGGTGGCTGGCACCATGATAACAGTCCAGAGAGTCAATGAGACACAGTCCTGAAACATATCCTGGTTCCGCAAGGTTACTTTCAAGGAACCCCTAACTGCAGAACCAGACGTGATCTACCCTCACCCAGAGCCTGAATGGGACAGTCCGGAGCCCCGAGGTGCACTGGACTGGGTGCCACCGAATGGACCAGGAGACTCCGAGCTCCCCAGAAGACACCCGCCTGAGACCGGAGTTGAAGAGCAGCAGGCAGTAGACCCAACGATATAACATCAGACCGAACCCTGGTGCCGAGCCAAATACTGAAAGACTTTGTATGGTGTCTCAGTTGTTAAACTCAAATAAAGTTGGGAGGGGATGTAACACCGTACTGCGGTCTAGTGTCACACCAAGGGGTGGTCGTGACTCGTTGACCCGGATGCCATAAAAAAGTACTTTCCCTGGCCAAGAGGCCAGAGGTCTATAAATAAATGAGAGAACTGTGTTTGTGGTTCATATACCCCGACGCTAGCACTGGTGTGGCCTGTGCTTTCTCGCCGTGTCGCGTGAGGGGCCTTACAAAGCGCGCCATCACAGACTTGTCCAGCTGTGTTAATAAAGGATACAGTGTCAAAATGTAAACTGTACGCACATTCGGGGCGAAGGCCCGCGACCACCGGGAGCTCAGAGTGGCTGGAGCGGAAACCCCACCGCGGCCCTGAGCAGGAGAATCGCGCCAAAATCGGGCGCACTAAACAAAGGATTCCGGGGAGGGCGGAAGTGCCCCCCCCTGTCAGCAACCCCCCCCTCCCCCTTCCGGCCCCATCGTAGGGGCAACGTCAGGCAGAAACGGAAAGGAGTGGGGAGTAACGAGGAATAAGCAGCCAATAGGGGGGGTGCATTTTTTTAACCCAAACAGGGAGGGGGGGTCACCCCCGGGGGTTCAACAAGGACGCTTAAAAGGGGGCTGCCCGGCACCTTGGTCAACGCAGGTGACCGGGCAGCGAAGAGGAGGAAGACGGATCGAAGAGGCACCGTAGGACCGAAGAACAACGGAGGGGACCCTCAGAGCGACGCGACCCTCCGGTGCAACTCATCGGCAGCCCCCCCCCCCGCTCTTGGCAAAAAAGCGACCAAAGGACTCACCTGCCCGGGCTGCTGAGGAAGAAAAGACGCGGCTCGGCCCCCTTTGATTCTCTGGAGCCCTGGTCTCACCGGGATCCGGGAGGAGACGGAGCCCACCACCGCCACAAGACCAGCTCCTTTCCTGTTCCGGGCCGCGAAGGGTTCCAGACGTGGCACGGGTTTGTCGGCTGCCCCCCACCGCCACAGGACCAGCTCCTTGCCTGTTCCGGGCCGCGAAGGGTAACAGACGCGGCCCGGTTGCGGCTGCAACGCGGCAGATGACGCACCGCCCACCCAGGACGTTGGGAGCGCGAGGACGCAACGAACGCCCCGTTCCCGAGCAGCTTCGGGATAGCCCACGGTAAGCGGCGCACAGGGCGTATTTGGCCCAAAAAAAAAAAAAAAACACCGGCACGCGTTTAGTAAAAATAAGCATTCGGGGAAGCCCGCATCCACACGCGGCAATTGCCAGACGTTGAACAGAGGCACCACCCACACGAGGCGGGGCCACAGGGAGCGCAACACAAATAGCCCACATGCTCAGAGCCGGGGGAGAAGGAATCAAGGGACATCTGCGCCGGCCCTCAAGAGGAACACTAAATCAAAAAGTGGGAGCTTGCACAACAACCCCACCCAACTGCAAAAGCTGAGCCCAGGCAGAAAGGGGGAGACAAACTGGTGCATGGACACAGGAAGCAGCACAACGGGTCAAAGAACCTGAGTAAACCAGCCAAGTGCACACCAAGAGAAGTACAGCCAGGGACAGCCGGTGAGGCGACGCGACCTGGCTGTATACTAACACACGGGCATCACCGGGGACAGCCCCTTTTTGGGGCGACACGACCCGTGCGTTGACCAAGCGTGTGCAGAGTCAGCCCAGTAGGGCAGAAAGCAGCACCGACCAAGGCCCTTGGGGGACAAAGCACCATGGAGATCGCAGAGGCCAATGGGGTGCTCGATTTAGAAGAGATCATCAAAGCGGCAAGAGAGGCGGCGACTACGCACAGCAAGGACTGGATCCTTAAACAAATAAGGGGAGCAGGGTCAAGCGAAAAGGAAACACAAGAGGTGCATGGGGACAGCAGCACGACCAACGCAGCAGGAAGTGAAGTGACACCCCTGGAAACAAAGAAGCGACAGAGAAATACGAGCAGGGGAGCGAAAAAAGGGGACAGGAGAGAGACAGGCGAGCCCGCGGAAGCAGCAACCCCGGGGCCAAGCAAGAAAGCAAAGACATCAAACGGTGAGCAAATTAGCATAATTGTACAGGAATGTCTGAAATCTATGGCACCACTATTATTTGTAAAGCCAGGGGGGGGGCAAGTAGATAAAATGCCTAGGGGCTCAGAACTAAGGGAAGGCTCACCCCCCAGAAGGTCAAAAGGGAAAAACCCACGGGCAGCCAGGGCAGACACAACACCTGAGAGAAGCATATCACCAGACAGTGGGGGGAGGAGCCGGCCCCCCCCAGGATCCCCGGCCCGACCTTCACAAGCCTGGGGCACAGGGCCAAATGAAACGGCGCGCAGACGGCGCCACACAACAGCAGACGGGCAGGCTTACAAAAGAGGGACCCTAGGTAAACCCTACATGGTGGCAAGGGCCCCTGGGCTAGCAAGTCGTATCCCGCTAGCAGTAAAGGAGAGGATATGGCACAGAGAATTCATAGACATTTTCACCCTACTAGAGATTCAGGTAGAAGGGCTAGACTTAACCACAGTAGACAAAAAGGAGGAGGAAAGGAGAGAGCGCAACCGAGTTAGAAAGGAAAGGAACTTTGACAACTGGCTTGATGCCTTTAGGATCATGGCGTGTATAATAGTGGAGAAGTTCCCACATTGCGCAAAGGACCTGTGGCTCTACGAATCAAAAATACACGAAGCACAGAGGCAATTTTCAGGGGAAGCCTGGCTAGAATATGACAAGGGTTTCAGGTTAAAAATGCAAGCTCACCCAGACATGGAATGGGACGAGGAAGATGTAGCCGGGTACATGCATAAAATGATGGTAGCAAGGGAAGCTAGGAACTGGGCCCACAAAGGCGAGCAGCCCTTTCGCGGGAGCTTCCAAAAAAGCAGGCATGAAAAGGGCAAGCCCTACCAAAAAAGACAGCCATACACGCAATGGAAAGGGCCCCAAACAGGGAGAACGGTGGCAGCAATTTGCTACAAATTTGAAAAAGACGAGTGCACGTGGGGAGCTGCATGCAAATTCAGACATGTATGCTCGGCATGCGGGGGAGGCCACCCCGCTTCGGAATGCAAGCGAGGGGGTGGCGGCAGTCTCAAGCGAGAGAAAGACAAGAAGAAATGAACACACCAACCACATAGGCTGGCTTGGGAGAGAGGTAGAATTAGCAGCATCCCCCATTAACACTGTCAGGTTAAGACAGCTGGCCAATGAGTACAATAACCAACAAGACGCAAAATTAATATGTGAAGGGTGTGAGCGAGGTTTCAAGATACCATCCACGCTTGTATCACATAATAAGAAACCAAAGAACCTACGCTCAGCAAGTGAATACCCAGAAGTTGTGAAAGAAAAAAATTAAAAAGAAATAGAGTTAGGAAGAGTAGAGGGCCCGCTCCCCCCCACCCCCCCTGCGAACTGATAATATCCCCCCTAAGAGTAGTCCCCAAAAAAGAGGCAGGCAAGTTCAGGCTCATCCACTACCTGTCTTACCCAGAAGGCGGGTCAGTGAACGATGGCATAGACCCGGCACACTGCGCGGTAGGATACGCATCAGTGGATGATGCAGTGGATTTACTGTGCGCGACAGGGCGGGGCGCGCTAATGGCTAAAGCAGACATCGAAGCGGCCTTTAGGCTACTCCCGGTACACCCTGAGAGCTACCACCTGTTAGGGTTCAATTTTGAGGGCAAAACGTACTTTGACAAAGCCCTGCCAATGGGCTGTTCCATATCATGCGCATACTTTGAGAAATTCAGCACCCTCATAGAATGGGCGTTACACAAGCAACACCCCAGGGGCGGCAAACTGCACTACCTTGACGATTTCCTATTCATAGGCCAACCTAACGGGCCGGAATGCCAGGAGCTACTAGACACATTTCAATCCCTAGCCGCATCACTGGGCGTGCCACTGGCGGAAGACAAAACCACAGGCCCAACCACTAAACTAGTATTCCTAGGAATTGAATTAGATTCAGAAGCAGGTACATCCAGCATGCCGCCAGACAAAGTCAAAGACCTACAAACCAACATAAAGGGGTTGCTGGGGAAGCAGAAGGCCACCCTGGGAGAGCTTCAAGAGCTTATAGGCAAGCTAAATTTTGCCGCCAGAGTGATCCCTGCAGGCAGAGTATTTTCCAGGAGACTCTCACAGCTGACCAGGGGGCTGAACAAGAAGCACCACCATGTAAGACTACCATCTGGGGCCAAACGAGACCTGCAGACATGGCAGGCATTTTTAGCGCATTTCAATGGGACCCTCATATGGAGGGAAGGCTGGGTGTCCGCCAGGCAAATAGAACAATACACAGATGCGGCAGGCAGCACAGGCTTTGGGGCAATATTGAAAAACAAGTGGTGTGCCATGAAATGGCCAGAAGCATGGGCAGCACGGGGCCTGAGCAGGAACATCACACTACTGGAACTATTCCCCATCGCGGTGTCCCTAACTATCTGGCAGGAGCAGCTGAGAAACATGAAGCTAACACTATGGTCAGACAACCAGGCGGTAGTGCACGCTATCAACAGAGGGACCTCACAATGCGCAGCGATTCTAGGGCTATTGAGATACATGGTGTTCAGGCAGCTGGAAGGCAATTTAGAATTAAGAGCTAGACATGTGCAGGGCACCGCAAACTCTAAAGCAGATGCCCTCTCTCGTTTCCAGATGGGAAAATTCAGGATCTTGGCCCCAGAGGCGGAGGAAGAGATGACCCCATTTCCACTCAGCCTGTGGGGGCTGGTAGAGGGGACTTAGCAGCTTTAATTGCCCACGCCTTGGCACCAAAAACAGACAGGCGCTACACAGCATACGCAGCCAGAGTGCTAGCAGTGACAGGCCTAAAGTCCTGGCTTCACCACGAAGAGTCACAAAAAGCAGTAGAGCGCTTCATACAGTGGGCATTTTTACAAAAGAAAACAAAATCATGGGCCCAAGCCCACCTAACAGCGGTAGCACACGTCGGTAAGCTGGCAACGGGCAGGGACCCCACAAGCTCCCACTACATAAAAACGGCTTTGAAAGGTTGGCGCAGACTGGAAGGGCCAGCGGTAGACCAAAGGCACCCCATAGATTTCAGTACACTGAAATGACTGTTAGGAACCCTAGGGGCCATATGCCGCAACAAATTCGAGCATACACTCTTCAAGACAGCTTTCTCACTGGCATTCTTCGGGGCGTTCAGGATAAGCGAGCTAGTGGCCCCGGCAAAAACAGGCCACAAGAATGCAGGAATCCAAAGAAACGACGTGCACATAGGCCAAAGACAGATGGTAATCATACTTAGAAAGTCCAAAACAGACCAGCTGGGAAAAGGGGCAACAATAGAGCTGAATTGCATCGACGATCAGGAAATATGCCCAGTATGCAACACCCAGGAACTACTACAGCTCACCCCCGAAACGCAAGGATCACTCCTAACACACGAAAATGGGGAGTGCCTGAGCCTATTCCAATTCAAATCAATACTCAGAAGGGCATTGGCCAGGGTGGGGCTTCACGCCAATAATTTTGGCACCCACTCTTTCCGGATAGGGGCTGCCACCACAGCAGCCCGCCACGGCATGTAAGAACCAGGCATCAAGGCAATCGGTAGATGGCGCTCCAATGCCTACAAAAGATACATTAGGGAGCAACAAGGAGGCAACTATCCCTAAATACCCCAACAGTCACCCCACAATCTCCCTTTCCACCCACAGGTACACATAGAACGGCATGGGTGGTCGGTCACTCCTTCATTCGCAGAACAAAAACTTGGTGGGAATCAGCGGCCAGCAGAGGCAGGCAACGCCCACGGTGGACAAACATAAAATGGTTCGGTTTCCCAGGCATGAGGTGGGAGCACTTCATGGACAGAATCAACGAGCTCATGGCCTCCCAACACCACGCACCCGACGTACTGGTAATCCACCTGGGGGGGAACGAACTGGCTCAACTGGGGAGGAAAGGCCTGATGGAAACCATGAGGTCAAATCTCACAGCAGCGGCCAGACGCTTGGGGGGGACCACATTGATCTGGTCAGAAATCATCCCCAGGCAACAATGGAGGGGGGCCATATCAACTGGTGCTCTGGACAGATCACGGAAGAAACTGAATGTCGCGGCCAAAAACTATTGCATCCAAAACGGCTGGGAGAGTGTCAGACATGGGCTAATCAACCTTCAGAGACCAGAGTACTTTGCAGCAGACGGGGTACACCTATCCAGGCAGGGGACAGAATTGTTTTGGGACAACCTGTGGGCAGCTTTACGGCTCGCCGGTTGCAACTAACTCAAACAAAGGGGGAGCCGCCCTTGAGCGGTAACCCAAAGTGCGGCGTGGCGGAAAGAAAGGAGAAAAGAACTACAAAGGCCACACCCAGCGCAGCGGGGTGGCAAGGCTACTTACCTTGGGATGCCTCACGGCAGGGTAAGACAGTCAGGGGAGGTACTCGGAAACACGGCACTCGCAGCCCGGGTCCACTGGAGAGCGGGACACAAGGACCAAAACAAGGTAGCGAGCTAAGCCTAAACGAAAATACGAGTACCCTCCTAGCGAAAAATGACGGACAACACTGGAGAGTGATTGAAAACAAAGAGCAAGCAGCATGTAATAGATAATTATCGCCTAATGAGAAAGTTGTTAAGGAAAGCAATTATGACACAAATGTATCAAAGGTATAATGAATTTATTGCCCTTTACAACAACACGTAAGATTGATTTATGGCCCTCATAAAAGAAGGGCTGACATGCTGTAAATAATCCCTCAATAAACTGTGGCCAATATGTTTCCAACAAACTACAGACTGTTGTCTATCTTTGCGGTAATGGGCCGTCTGGAGGGGTTTACATTGTTACAGTGTATTGTGAAGGGGTTGTGCTGACAAGAGCTCACATCAATCCAGAGGCAAGGCCAATGAGAGTAAGTAAATTACGAGAAAATGGTAGGAAAGTGGCACTTGTTTTACACTGGGGGAGCAATCCGATGCCAAAACGACATTTTGCCTGGATCAAAGAAAATCCTTGTAGTGTTCCAAACGGGGGAAAAACGTTTAGCCAGTTTGAGGATTTAGAGGCTTGGGAAGGTTTAGGGGTGAAGGAAGAAGCTAGTGCGCTCTGATGTCTAATTTCTGAAATGTCTACCCAGGCAGCCAGACAGCGATGGCTCCCTAGCCGGCCCTTTGAGGATGCCGAATCCTCTATTAGCAATTCTAATCCGATTCCAAGCGCGGCTGTAACTGGCCCCGGCAAGATGAAGAACACGAGCACTCGGAGGAGGGATTTGAGGACGTGACAGGCCTGTTTCGTGCGGAAGATAAATGGTTTTCAAATCGATTCGGCAAGGAATAAAGGTTAAAGCAATTAGGGTGTTCGTTGTAAAACACCTCCAAGAGGGAAGGAAACGAGAGAGTGTGAGATGAGGGGATTTCGAGTTGTGAGTGGGTTTGCGTATGTAATGGTATTCACATGGAACGCCAGCAATTTTGCAGAAATGAGCTTTGTATGGAAACATTTTCGACAGACAATTTAATATGAGAGGCGATAATGGTTTATTTAAATTGAGGCTACGCCATTATCTGTACAATATGGGTGATATTTTGGAAGCAGGATATAATAGGCTCTGCTTTATGGAAATGTGACCTGCCTGTCTCATTTCTTGACATATATTAATATCTTTCAAGCCCGCCTGTTCGCCCTTCCCCCAACCCGCCAACCAGCATTGGTCTTAACCCACAAAAATCACTCAAATAAATATAAATGGGTACATTTAAGTAAAAAAAAAAAAAACGCGTTAAAAGTTTAGGAACTGCAGTTTTATGCCCACGAGTACAACATATTTCTTTTGTGGATTTACAGAAGTTCACACTAGTGCACAAGAGAATCACGTAAATCTCTAATTCCAGGCACGCTACCCGCCCAGTGAACTTCCTCATAAATAAGTGTGGTACGTGCGTGCAATTACATTATTTTCTTTGAATTGTTTTTTTCCTCCTGGGGGGGGGATTGTTTTTCCACGTGGAAAAAGTCCATTCCCTTGAGTCCCTTGAAATACAGACATTTATTCACCACCCTAGAAAATCACTTATTAATTCTGTTTCCATAAATCATTCTTAGGCTGAGCCTACAGAAACAGCACCCCGTAATTAGCGGAGGGGCGGGATTAGTCGATCCGAAGGGGGCAGTTGTATTTAGCCTCTTGTAGGGCGACAGTCTCCCTTCACCCTCTGTGCCCCAGGAAACGCCTTTGCTGTAGGCACAGCTCTTAACAAAGTGGTCGGCTTTAGCGACATCAGTCAATTGGAGGGGCACTGGTCAAGAGGTTTATAATTCTTGTAAACCTGAGCTGCACAATTTCCTGTCTGCACTCGCTATGAGGTTTTGGTGGGTGTGGGGTTGGCTGGAGGGGGCGCTGGTCTGCTAGTGATCCAGACCTTTTGGCCCTACCCCGTGGTTGCCCAAGGATGAATGGTTCATTGGGTGTCTAAATAAGATATTCTGATATGTTGCTTAATGATGTGCTGTTAAAATAATGTTGGCCATCGGAACCTGCCCTGAGTCGATGTAAATCTGATAATTTTTAACAATGTTATGTAATTGTAATTGTATTTATATAGCGCTTACTACCCCTGACAAGGCGTTGAAGTGCTTTTCGAGAAGAGCTTAGGCAAGGTTTTTTTGGAGCTGAAAGTAGTAAAATGGGTTTGGAATGAGTCAGAGTGGGGACGGAGGATAGATTGATAGAGGCATAGGGCGATGGGGAGACAGAGTAAAGCTTACAAGAGAGTAAAATTTATATTATTTTTTATTTATTATTTATTTTGATATATATATATATATATTTTTGTTTTTTTAATTTAATTATTTATAATTTGAATTTTATTTATAGATTGTATTTTATTTATTTTTCCCTAGTACAGTAGGACTAGAGTAATGAATACATAGATATGTAAATACATAGTAAGGGAATATATGTGCAAGGAATATAATAATGGGTATAATAATATAAGAAGAAAAGTAGTATTGTATAAACACAGATGCTCAAGATTTGTAATATTTGAAGTTAAAGAATATGTGTACTTTTCTAACTTTCAATTATCTTATCTCAATTTTTGAATAGCGAAATGCTTGCTATTAAACAGATAAGACAACATTTGATCATTGTGATATAAAAACGAAAGCAGGGATTCACAAGTATCTAATATAACACCTTATCTAGCAGCTATGCAATGACCTAGAGATATGTTAAGCATAGAATAATATACACATACATATGTATATATATATACACACATATATATACACCAATATACACACACGCATACACACATACATATATATATTTAACCGTGAGTAAATATACAGTTGTTAAACAGGCTTAAAGAGTATGTGTATAATTTAATAATATGAAATAGTAACGATAAATATTTTTTAAAGAACTATACATATTTAGAATATACACATAATCAGATTATAAATATTTATCAACACAGGTATATGCAGTCCATTGCTGTTTGAATATGGTGGTTATGAAGGAAAGAGTAGTCTTCTGAAGGCAAGATACTCATCCGTGGATCTTATAGTTGGGGGCAATGAATTCCATAGTTTAGTTGCTTGAATGGAGAAGGATGTAGCACCTATTCTCTTTTTCTTGTATGGTGGTGTTATAAAGCGGGGTGCCAATCTTGAGCGGAGGTTTCTTTGTTGAATGCATTTGGCGATTTTGTTTCTGATGAAAAGAGGTCATTTTCCATGTATATAGCTTTGTGGGTGATGCAAAGCAGCTTGAAGGTGGATCTTCTGGCAATGGGTAACCAGTGTAGTGCTCTCAAGACAGGAGAGATGTGGGCTTGTGGCTTTATATGTAATAGTATCCTGGTAACTGAGTTCTGAGTACGTTGTAGTCATCTGCATAGTTGTAGCATGTGAGTTGAAAATCATTGGTCAATTCCGGTAATGACATCATGTAAATGTTGAAAAACATAGGTGAGATGATTGATCCTTGGGGGGCCCCTGCTTTTGTGAGATAGGGTTTGGATGAGAAGGGGGGAGAATAGATAATATTAATTCTGTTTTGAAGGTAGGATGTAATCCAGTCGAGAGCAGTTTCTTCTAGGCCTGCTTCGTGGAGTCTTTGAATTAGGGCGTCATGGTCAACAGTATCAAAGGCAGCTGAGAGGTCCAAGAGAAGTAGTGCAGCAACTCCATTGCTGTTGACTGTGTTTTTAAGATCATCCCAGATTGCTATTAGTGCTGATTCAGCGCCTCTTCGTGGGCGGAATTCAGTCTGGTAGTCTGAAAGTATGAAATTGTCTTCAATGAATTCTGACATCTGGACGAATGCTGCTACTTCTATCAGTTTGTCCAGGAAAGGTCCATTTGTGATTGGTCTGTAGTTGTTGGGGTCCTGTGGGTCTAGGTATGTTTTCTTTAATAATGGACATATGTATGCCTTTTTCAGGTCTTGAGGAAAAGTTCCTGTAGTTAAAGAGTTATTGATGATTTTTCTTACAGGTGTGGCAGCAGAAGTAGATAAAAGAATGTTCTTGAAGATGTGTGGTGGACAAGGTTTCAGAAGGGCAACCGGAAGGCCTGCTTGCTTTGATCAAATCCATAAATTCACCTTGTGATATTTCTTTGAAGGAGTGCAGAGGCTGAGTTGATTTATTCTTGGAGGGGATTTTAGGAAAGGGGTTGGTGCTGATGGTTTTCTTCTGTTCTAAATAGGAGTCCAATGTGCCGACTGCCAATTCGACTTGGCAAGTGTACCCACTTGCCAGGCCTCAACCTTCCCTTTTACTGCATTTAAGGCACCACTAAGTTAGGCCCCATGTAACCCCATGGGCAGGGTGCAGTGCATGTTTAAGGTAGGACATATACTAGTGTGTTTTATATGTCCTAACAGTGAAATACTGCCAAATTCGGTTTTCACTGTGCAAGGCCTATCTCTCTCATAGGTTAACATGGGGGCTGCCTTTAAATATCCTTAAAGCACAGATTCCCTTTGAGAGCAGATACAAATGTGGAGTTTAGGGTCTCTGAACTCACAATTTAAAAATACATCTTTTAGTGAAGTTGGTTTTTAAATTGTCTGTTTGAAAATGGCACTTTTAGAAAGTAGGCATTTTCTTGCTTATACCATTCTGTGACTCTGCCTGTTTGTGGATTGTCTGTTTGGGTCAGTTTGGCAGTTGGGCTGTTCACACCTCTCCTCTAGACAGTGACACAAAGGGGGCTAGGGTGTAGCCTGCATATCTTGATTAGCCATCTGTGCTGGAGGGGAGGGGAGGAGTGGTCACTCACACCTGAAAGGACTGTGCCTGCCCTCACGCAATGCCATCTCCGACCCCCTGGTGAGTGTCTGGGGCCTGGCCTGGACAAGGAAGGATCTTGCAAACACTTGAGACTTTGCTTTGAAGTTTGCCAACTTCAAAGGCAGAACTGGGTATAAGAAGAAGACCCAAAACCCCAGACTTTTAGAATCTTTCTGAAACCAAGAGGAACCTCTGCCCAGGAGAAGAGCTGAAGAACTGAAGGAGGAGGACTGTCCCTTTGCTGTGTTGCTTTGCTAGACTGGCCTGCAGTTGCTGCTTCTGCCTGAAAAGAGTGCAAAGGGTGAACTTTGCTGTGCGTCATGCGTGAGAAAATTCTCCAAGGGTTTGGAGTAGAGCTTGCCTCCTGTTGGAAGTCGCAGGGACACCAAAGACTTCAGTTTCCTCGACCTGCAGCACTGGGAACTGTGTGTTTTGTGCCGCTTAAGAGGAGAAACCACTGCGATGCCGCCAACAACGCTGCTGGCCTGCCCCGTGACCTGCCAACACCACACGGAGTCGCATTGCCCCGCTTTGCACCCCGACCCTGGTCTCCCCGACACCGTCATCGGACGACTTCACCGAGCCGCTGCTCGCACCACGACCTGTGTGTCCCGCACTCCAGCATCGCCTGTTCACACCGCAGCCTGGGCTTCCCCGACGACGACGCTCCTGCTGACACAGGTGCCGCTGCCTGCACCGTGACCTGTGGACAACGCTCGTGAGGTACACGAAGCATCGTCCCATCACGCACCGCAGCCCTGGTCCACCGATGCCAGCACCATCAACTCCTGTGTCGTCACCAGGCATCCTGCCTGCACCGTGGCCTCTAGACACCGCTCGTGAGGGTCACGAAGCACCGTCCCGTCCCGCACCACTGGCTTGGGCCTACCGACCACAGCGCTTCAGCAATGACGACGCAGCTGCCTACACCATGACCTGTGTCACCGCACATCGCCCCGCCCCGCTTCACACCGCAGCCCTGGTCTCACCGACGCCACTGGATGCCGTCACGTGCACCGTGACCTGTGGGCACCGCACGTAGCATCGTCCTGCTTCGCACCGCAGCCCCAACACCATCCACATCGGCGCACCTGACTTCATCAGCCTGGAGTTCGATCTGCAACGCATGTGACCTCAGGGGCCTGACAACTCCTGCACCGACTCCAGAACTGACACCCGACGTCAGTGATGCCCCTCTCCGGAGCTCACCGCGCGGATCACGACGCTCTGCAGATCCAACATACTGTTTGTGGGTCTTCCCGACACCGTAGCTGGCCCTGAATTGTTGGTTTTGTTGATCACAAGGCCGTGATAGCCCCAGGTGGAGCAATCGACTTCAAGGAACTGTAGTTTTGAGTAAATCTTGCAGAATTCATATTTTCCTTACTGTATGTTGGATTTTCATCGTATTTGTTCTTGTTTTATATAGATAAATATTGGCTAGTTTTCTAAAACTGGTGTGGTGTCCTTTTGTAGTGTTTTGACTTATTACTGTGTGTTATGTGCAAATGCTTTACACATTGCTTCTGAGATAAGCATGACTGCTCATGCCAAGCTACCAAGGGGGTGAGCAGGGGTTATCTGAGCGGGTATCTTCCTTATCCTGACTAGAGTGAGGGTCCCTACTTGGACACGGTGCAAACAGAATGCCAACTAGAGACCCCATTTCTAACAATGATGTTCATACAATTTTTGTCATGTACATAGTTCAGGTCAATCAATACATAAGAATCAAACAGGGTGGGATAATCCTCCCCTCCGTGTCCATAATAGAATTGAAAATTTTTGACCCTAAGCTAGAATTTTTTTATTTTATGTCACAACCTTAGGCTTTGGATTATGCTTGTTCAAAGCTGTTGTAGAACAACAAATTGGTTTTAATCACTAGTTAGAAATCAGAAAATTTACTTTTTGTGCAACAGGCCCTACGTTATCAGCAGCCGCACAACCATGGCGTTGTCCCTATGAGATCAGTCCAGTAAGTTACAGGTGCAGGGACTAGCGGAGTCTACATCAATCGCAAACATGGAGAACTTTGTCGAGAGCCTGCTGATACAATTGCTGGGGCGGGACACCTTCTCAGCGTTCTTCGTGGTGGAACGGGCACATAGGTCGCTAGTGGTCCAGCCCCCGCCTGGGGCTCCACCTCGCCCGGTGATAGCGAGACTGTTGAACTATAGGGACCGTGATGCTGCATTGAAGCGAGCACGTGAGTTGAAAACATTGAGGTATGAGGGTATGACTCTCTCATTGTACCCTGACTTCACACTGCAGGTGCAGGAAGCGAGAAAGCAATTCCTGCCGGGGAAGAAACAGCTAAGAGCACTGCAACTAGATTACAGAATGCTATACCCAGCCAAACTGAGAGTAGATGTAGATGGAAATACAATATTCTTCACTGATCATAAGAAATTGGAACAATTTGTGAACCGTAAGCTAGCAGATAAAAGAAACGCAGCAGGGCAGAAACGACGAACGATTAATCAAAGAGCTGCTTTTAGTCATAAAAGTTCCACTGCAGAAATTTGTTCAGAGCACTATTATTGCGAAAGATGCGTATGCTATAGACGTAAATTAATGCCATGTGGTTATCGCCCATAATGAGAAGTCTTGAAATCTTCAGAGACTGGAGGTAAAACAAGCGTATCTTACGCGCTGGACGCGGCGTGCCTCGAGATGTAGGGATGGTCCGACAGATATGCATATTGGTAGCCAATAGAACAAAACTTTTGTTAAGGCGAAGCAACATCCGCCTTCATGTGTGTTCCACTTATAGCAAAGTTGGGGTTAGGATCTAGAGGGGCAGTTCGCGGGAGGATTTTGAAAGTTACAAACAGATGGGCAGGTTGGGGTTTGGCCTATTGTGGGAGGGGGGTGGGTGGGAGGGAAGAAGTTGCAGTAACAGTATGGTTGAAATGTTGCGTTAGACAAAGCATACATAATGTAGATGAGTACTATGCACAATCAGACTTAGAAAATCAACTTAGAGAATAGATGACTCCAGAGCGTCCAGCTACTGACACACAAAAGGGACATCATAGACTTAGGTTGATCACCTGGAACGTGAGGGGACTTAATGATACACGCAAAACCCGGTGGTGGCATATTTACTCCGACACAAGGTCGATATTGCAGTATTACAAGAGGCACATATGGCCCCAGATAGCCCCATGCTCACCCCGCGCAGATTGAAGGGGCAGTTCATAGCTGCAGGTTACACAACTCACTCTAGGGACGTCCTGCTGTGGACCTCCCGCACATCTGCCATTGAGTTCGAGAATGCGGAGATTGACCCCGGTGGGAGATATGTTGTGGCAAAATGCAAGGGCAGGGCTTCCACCTTTATACTGATAGGAATATATGGGCCGAATTACGACGACCCCCAGTTTTATAGAGATCTTGCAGCGCGGACAATGAAATGGAGAGACCTTCCACAACTTTGGTGTGGAGACTTTAATTGTACGCTGTCTCCTACATTAGATAGATCGGGAGGTAAGACCAGGGGCCCGGCAGCTGCAGCGCGCGCAATACTAGACATAATGATGGTCTTGGGTCTGGCAGATATCTGGAGAGATAGGCACCCCGAAAAGGTAGGATACACGCATTACTCAGCAGCACGTGACTTGTATACACGCATAGATCTCTGGCTAGTCTCCCACAATTTATCACATAGAGTGACACCCGAAGCGCCCTGGCCTCGAACTTATTTGGATCATTCACTGGTTCCGATATTACTGACAGTGGGTCATGTTCCACAGCCACCGTTCTCCTGGAGATTCCCACCATACTCGCTAACAGACTCCGTGTTTAGGGAGGAACTGACCAATGCAATCAAATTATTTTTCCAAATAAACAAAGGATCAGTGGCCCGAGTGGGCACAATCTGGGAGACATTCAAGGTGTACATAAGAGGGATTACCATGTCCAAACATGCGGGGGTACTCCGATCGATACGCGGGCGACTACAATTACTTGAAGGGGAGCTATTCCAGTTAGAACAAGAACATCGTGACACTGCAGATACACGCACATTGGGTCATATTCGCGCAAAGAAGCAAGAATTTCAAGAGACAGCCCTGTCGGAAGTGCATCATATGGGGAAGTATGCTGTGGCCCGAGCGTATGGGGAGGGGGACAGACCTGGCAAGGTCCTAGCAAATTTAATCCACCCCAGTCGTAGCACCAATCTAATTAACAAAACGGCAGCAGCAGATGGTAGCATTCTTACTGACCCCGAGGATGTAGCGGCTAGTTTCCGAGAATATTACCAAACACTTTACACTACGAGAGGAAGCCCTGAACCTAACGCTATAAAACAATATCTCACTCACATAGAATTACCAAAACTTTCGGAGAGCGACAGGGAGGCTTTAGGGGCATCATTTATGAGGGCGAGATAGCAAAAGCGCTGGGAAGCATGGCTGAAGGTAAAGCCCCAGGCCCTGATGGCCTGACTGTGTACTTCTACAAAACATACCAAACACTAATACTCCCACACCTAAAAGAGTTGTTTGAGGAGATGGTTGCGGATGGTTACATGCCTCCATCGATGCGGGAAGCCATGATAATCACACTGCTTAAACAAGGGAAACCACAAGAACAATGCTCCTCCTACAGGTCACTATCGCTGTTAAATGTAGATGTCAAAATATACGCGAAAATCTTAGCGGAACGTCTGGCCAAGGTGCTGCCCCTACTAGTAAAACCTGAACAGGCAGGATTTGTCCCTGGCCGTAATCTAACTATGAACCTACGCACTTTATTCGGCACTATACAAAACATTAATCCCGATATACAGGCAGTGGCGGTATTTCTGGACGTGGAAAAAGCGTTTGACTCAGTGGAGTGGGACTTCTTATGGGCGGCACTGCGACGGTTCGGAATAGGAGAGACGTTTTTACACCTGAGGTGGGTTTCCCGCTAAAATGGGAGATCGGGTCAGTTAGGTATCTGGGTATTAAGGTGCACACCAATCCCAACATTATTGTGAGGGATAATTATGACACAGCGATAACTAAATTGACTACAGATGTTGAGAAATGGATACGACTCCCTCTGTCCTTGCTTGGTCAGGTAGCATTGATGAAAATGGTGGTGTTGCCGCGCTTTCTCTTCCTGTTCCAGAATATTCTGATGGTGCTACCTAAAGAAATATTTCGCCACATTAAGATCACTCCTAATAAAACTGGCCTGGGCAGGCAAGCAGCCCCGAGTGCAATGGCGTGTGCTAACCTTGCCCTATGAGCTCAGCGGACTGGGAGCCCCGGATTTGGAAACCTATAGCGTAGAGGGCTGAGCTGCTGTAAGGCAGATCTGGCTCCATGGACCAGAGAATACCCCATTTCTTAGTATAGAAAAAGAGCTGGCGTCGCCCGCCCCGTTGCAGGGAAGACTATACCAGACCCGAGCAGGCAATATAAAAAAATTAGCCTCTCTGGACTCAGTAGCAAAGGCATGGCAAGAGATTATGGACAAACAGAAATTGGCTTTGTTATACTCCCCATATGTACCAGTATATTGCTGTGCTTGGTTTCCACTCTGGCACGACAGTAAACTGATATCCGCCCTAAGAGAACTAGGTATTAACACATTAGGGGACTTATTTGAAAACAACAGAATGAAAAGTTGGGAAACAGTGTCGAATGAGACTGTTGAGACTACTCCCCTGCACCGGTTTCAGTATCACAGGGCACGTCATGCACTGGCCCAGCTATTGGGTGAAGACATGCAAGAACCCCCCGAGGTCGCATTGCTCTCTGTGATCCTGCAGGGGAGTTGTACGAGACAATTGGTGTCCCGCCTATACGCTTCGATACAGGAATCAAGAACTTATGAGCTCTCAAAGGCTAGGGTGGAGTGGCAAAGAGACCTGGGGGTACAGATTAGACACACAATGGCGTTACTGCTGCGCCAAGACACCTTCTATCACTCTAAATGGCAGACATAGACTTATCCACTTTAGATTTCTCAACAGAATATACTACACCCCACTCCGACTACACAGATATGGTTTGCGTGAAAATTCGAACTGCCCTAGATGTGGAATGGAGTGAGCTGATTTTCTACATATGGCATGGGCGTGTGTAAAAACACAAATTTTTTTGGAAAGCTGTATTCAAAGAACTAGAAGCTATAATTGGGGAACCGATAGACGCTGGACAACTCTTAGCACTATGGGGTGGGATAACTACTTACCAAAATCGACTCGCAAATTGGTGGCTATGGGTCTGTTGCTAGCTAAGCGCAGGATCGCCATGCGATGGGACCGTGGACCGATCCCTACAGTAGATGAATGGCATAGAGATATGACTTATTGTAACACGCAAACAGACAATTACAGTGAACTACTCCCTCCTAAAAATAAGCCAGCGAAATTTTGGGACATCTACAGACAATACCTTATAGGGAAAGAAACAGGAGAACCAGAGGGTGATATAACTGATTGATAAAACAAAGCATGGTTACTGCTATGTGTCCAATTGTTTATATCCTGTATGGATAAAATCTGGAAAGTGAAAATACTCACTAGAAATGACGCAATATGATAGTTGTATTGTATGAGTCTGCAAATGCATGATCTTATTGTACTGCTTCACTTGTTTGTATAAAAGCATAAATAAAAGGTTAAAAAAAAAGTTATAGGTGCAAGTAGTTTTCAACAGACTTAAAGAAAGGTGGAGGCATTTGGAATTCTTCGTGATGCTGTCTTCAAAGTTATGCATTCTAGGTAGTAATATGAAATAGGCACTTCTACCTAATTTCTACAAGTGTTGCTGCATACAAGTGGATGTCAGAAAGGGGCTAATGTGATTGTGTAAATGTATTTTCTGAACTCAGCAGTGTCTGCATACACACAGCAAATGGAGGACCACATAGAATAATAAGATTCGGAAAGTTTCAAAGGGTTGGGAGCAGTCCCGGCTCGCTGGAGGGAAAGGGGGTGAGGGGTGGTGTGTAGTGGGGAGGCAAAAAATAATAACACAAAAAATCTTACCTTTTCCCGCACATCGCTGCTCCGATCTGCTCTGCTCTGATCTTGCAGTGCAGGCACAGGTGCCCAGCCTGCCCTACGTCCAATCCTACCACAGCTTTCATGCTGCCAGCACAAAAGCAGCGGTAGGATTGGACAGAGCACCCAGCCAGGGTGCTCCGAGGCAGAGTGGGAGCCTCTGCCTACTCTCTCCAACCCGCACTGCGTTGCCGATTTGGAGAGAGCCTAGAGCGCATGTATGTTTGGCCGGCCCGAGGCGGCCGGCCAAACATACATGCGCACTGAGGGGGGAGTGCTGTGCATTCCCCCTCTGAACCGGTCATGCCCACGGCCCGCCCGTTTTACAGTAAAAATACAATAAACCTAGATTATTATGTTTTCACTGTAAATGTTTTACAGCTGCTGCTGCTGGCTGGGGGAGGGGGTGATGCTGTGGCAGAGAAGCCTGGTTGGAATGTGTCCAAGATTTGTCAACAAACCAGAAATCCAAAGTTATCCGCAAATCTGCAGCAAAATTTAACAAAAAAGTGCAGGCTCCCATGCTACAAAAATAAAAAAAAACATGGAGTGGGCCAGGGCCAAGGGTGGTGTCACAATTGAAAACTTAGGGGAGATGGTTCATACACCTCTGGTAGTCCGGAAGGACCCCATCCCCTAGGGCCCACATAATTAGAAATGGAATGGTGGCATGTGGCACTCCTACCTGAGCCTGAAAACCATACCCCCTGGGCCGAATAGAAAAGAAAGAGAGCACGGCGCACTCCCTGAGCCTGAAAAGCCCCAGGACTCCATTAACCCAGGGTCAACATTAACAGAAAGAGGTGGGTGCTCCCCTCCCTGAGCCTCTTCCTCCAGGGATGGGGCTCTTGGTGCACCTGAGATGGGTTCATCAGGGTAGCTGGTGGGTGGCGTGGGGCCCTGGATCTCACTGCTTGGCCTCATCAGTGTGTTGGAGCCCCAAATGGGCACCAGGGCATCACATAAGACCTCAGAGTGATGGGAATCACCTGAACCACTATTGGCTCGGGTAGGAGAGCCACGCGCCCCTCCTCCTCCACTTAGTGAAAAACAAAAGGCCCTGGGAAATTGGTCCCTGATGCCCCAAAAGGTTGAGGAGGAGGGTCTCTTGCCCCCTCCCCTTAAAAAGAAAGGAGAGTGGGTCCCTGGGGCCTTTCTTGCCTTGAGAAGGGGAGCACGCACCTGCATGCCATAATGAAAAAAAGGCCCTGGGGGATGGGGTCCACAGGGCACCAAGATGCTCGGGGGCACACCACCTCCCCTTAAGAAAGGAAGGGCCCCACAGTATAGGGTCCCCAGAGCCTGTTATAGCACATTGAGGAGGGCTGATCACTTCCCTTCCCTTAATGAAAACACAGCCCTGAGGGATGGTGTCCCGGGGCCCAGAGACTCAGAGAGGGGGGCTGGACACCACCTCCCCAATATTTATTTAAACAAAAAAGCAGAATTGCAGGCTTCCTCTTGCACCTGTGATGGGTGCTGGCAGAGGGGATGGGGGGTCCTGAGGTCTCCCTGTGCTGTCCCGACCACAAACAAGTATCTGGGTGTCCCGGGTGGGCACCTGGACACCCAAAAGACATTTTTTTTTTTTATGAAGGCAGGAGCCAGTCATGTATTATGTACTGCTCGTCGGAAGGAGTGCCCCATAATGGCCTAGGACAATTTGAAATAGCATATTGTGATTATTGTGGTGTCCCTAGATAAGGCAGAGGCACCACTAAGCATTTTTTTAATGTTGTTGGGTGCTGCAGGGAGTCCGCCATCCCCATAACAACGATAAAAAAAAAAAAGAAGTCATCTGGGATATTGAATCCATGACCTCAGGAGAACTTACCATATTTTTTTTAAAGTACTCTGAGCTGGAGATTTATGCTCTTCAGCTAGAGTTCAAAGACCTCTAATGGTTAATTTTATGATTGCATGTTGTGGGCAAAAAATGTTAAAAAAAGACTCAGAGACATGCTAGTTTTATTACAAATAAAACTGACTGAGCCTTTCTTTTAACATTTTTCAGCAAACAAAATGCAATCATAAAAACAATGGTAAAAGAAAGACTCACAGACATGTTAATTTCTTTTTTCATTAAAACTTTATTAAACATGTTTATAATATAATGCATAAAGTACCCTCATTGTACATTATAAGGAACAGCAAGCCACTGAGGAGTTCCACAACCATATAGAGGAAGAAGGCTGGGTTCCTTTGTAGTGTTATGGAACTCTGAGGTGCCTTGCAATTATCTTACCATGTACATCAGGGGGGAACTTTATCTCATACAATACATGGTCATACGCACATCACTTAAAACTTTGATATGTTACTCTTTTACACAAAAAAGCGAGCATGTTTGCAAACATCAAGAATAAAAATAAAACCTCTAGTGCAAAATTTAATCACATCAAAAACCTGTTACTTATTTGTTGCAAGCAGATACTAAAAACAGTTCAATACTAGTAAGCTTTTTTTTTAAAGCTGCACTAACTCGAATGTGTAGAAACATGTAGAAACATTCTAGCTTTCCTCTAGCTATCTAAGGAGTGCAAAAAAACATAAACATGCTCTCTTTGCTTGTCATTGTGAGCTACAAAATAGAGCAGAAGAAAGAAAAGCAACATTTGTTTTCATTGCTTCAAACAACTGCTTCAGTTATGCTCCATGACCTGATCTGCCTTTCACCTCAGCTGCTGGCTCTGGCAGCAGGCATTGTGATGTCAGAACTCTAATGTAACAATTTATATTAGTCAAGTTATGGCGTCTTTTCTTTATAATTGCCGACTGGGAGTCTCTCAAATCACAAATTATATTCGAATATTATAAATTAGAGACTGGTGGTTACACAGGGATTACAGAATCCCATGTATTATAATCACTATTATTAGGCATTGCAATGTGTGAATTACTTAAAATTACATTTGAATAAAAATATTGGTGATTTTTGGAGAAAGATTATAGATATGCTTCATACAAATTGATATGCTCACTTCATGATAAAGCCAATAGGCCCACTAATTATGTTTTGTAACTCTTTGAGAAAGTTAGTAGGTCTACCTGAATGTGGCTAGGACTTGCAAGACCAACTCATGCGTGACATGCGGTTGGCCGTCTCATATATGGCATGGGGTTGGCTCAGCATGAGGGGATGGCCGCTGAGCCTGGCAAAAGTTGATGGCTGCCCACAAGCAGTTGGATGCAGGCCTGGCCACAGGCCAGACCCTCTGGCCAACCCCCTATTGCATGGCCAAAGGTTGCATGCAGCGAGGAGTTCAGTCTACGTAGGATAATAAAATATTACTTTACATTAAAAAAAAACTAGAAATTCACTGTAAATACCAAAGGTTAAAGTCATGGTATGGTCAGGAATTGTAATCATATCTTACATTACATTATAAAACGTTTAAACAGCAACTATAGTTCGCACCCTCACAATGCACTGGTAACCCCCATATATTGCATCACTCATGACATGATCTATGACATCATTGATAGCATGAATGTGACATCAGAAATGACAACATTGCACAAGTTTGAGTTAGCTCAGTAAAAATGTAACCAGTGAATTTCAATGTTTTTTTTAGTTTAAAATGTTACATGTCACTTGACCATTTCTTCACAAACGTCACTTTAAACTTTGTTTTTAAAATTAATTTATGAGATTTTTCCTAATGTAAAGTAAAATAATATTACCATACCTAACTATTACTTATACCTTTTCCAGTAATTTCTAGGCTTTTTGTTAACTTAAAGTAGGCTCTTAGCCCCATATCCACCCACTGTGTCCTGCGCCTAACGCCCCACAGACACTCACCCAACATTTTATTTTGTAATATATTTCCCCAATCCCTCTGGAGTCCTGTGACCCCCTCCAACCCTGATTTTTTAAATTTATTTTGGAGCTCGGGGAGGTCCCTCTGACCCCTTAAATTGTACTATTGAAACATTTTCAGGAGCCAGTCCCCATGTCCTGTAATGATAGCTGCAACATTTATATTGATGTTGCAGCCAGCCAATTAAATAACTCATTCCAAAAACCTCCTCAGCCAATCACAAAGCTTGAATTATTTAATTGAAGCCCAACTGACAATATATCTATACATTTTGCACCTTAATTTCTCAAAAACAACAGCAAATCACCCAAATCACAAAAAAGCATGCTCTCCTAGTAAAGATCTAACTTTCTGCCAATTTCTTTTCATGTGCGTTTTGGGACCCCCCCACTTTTTCTCGGCCCGTACTTGATGGATCACCCCATAAATTCAGGAAGGAGCTGAGGTGGACAAACAGTTTTTATAACCCCTTCTGTGCCGCGGACGTAATGGTTACGTCCGCCGGCACAGTGCTCCTGTGCCGAGGACGTAACCATTACATCCTGGCACAGGAGCTCGGCGGGAGTGCAAGCGCTCCCTCCGTGGGCTTCCTTCCCGCCCCCCAAGGCAGGGTGGGAAAGGGAAACCATTCCACCCCGACCCACCCCTATTGACATTAGCGCGCGATCGCTCGCTGACATCATTAGTGTTGGGTCGCGGCGCGCGGTGCGCCCGAGTCTCTCCTGCAGCATTCGAGGCCCCAAATTGGGCATGGGCCTCGTTTCTTTTTAGCGCAGAGCGCCTCTCTGCACACATAACCCCTCCTCCACTCACCTGCTATTTTTTGTCCTTCTTTACTGTTGCCCTCGTTTGTTCTTCCCTTTATGTTTTTCCTTTTTTTCCCATTATTCCCCTCTCTTCCCAGCATGCAGTGGTTCCCTACTCACTATGGTCCCTTGTCCATTACTTTCTATGTATTTTTCCCTATCCAATATGGTGTCCTTGCAATTCCTGTTGGTCGCTTCCTGTTCTATGGGTATTTAAGGGCTGTGATTCTTTTCCTCCTTGCGCTGCAACACTTTCTGTTTGGATGGTGTCTTCGCTCCTTCTCCCTTGTGTCAGATACTGGTTACGCTTTTTGTTCCAGTGTATTCCTGTTCATTTTTGGTCTTATATTCTGCGTATTGATTTTTACTCTTGTTCCATGAAATTTTCTTTTGAGTTTTTTTCCCCTTTTTAGTTTTTTTTTTCCCTCTGGCACTACTTCTGAAGGACACGGACTGCCCTTGGCGTTCCTATTGCCTGCAGCACTGTGGCTACCAGAAAGAGTCGCCCCTACCTGGGCCAAGGCAGACCATTCAAGAACAAGAACCTTGTCACTCGTTCAGCGGACTCCAGGCTCAAGCAACGCGTCGTGACAGATTGCAGCGCCTAATAAAGCCGAGTCCGTCTAACACCATGGATGATACAGTGGCGGCTGCTGCAGACCCTGACCAGTCCCTTCTGGCAACCATTCAGCAACAGGCTCAGGAACTGCAACAATTACGAAACGAGAATGCTGCCTTACGACAAGCTTTGGCCTTCCGCAGTACGGATGTTCCTACCGTTTCCACCTCAACTCCTCGATATTCCGGTGAACCAACGAAGCTGCAAAAGTTCTTCGATGCGTTGACTGTTTTCTTTGCCTTCCGACCCACACAATTTTCTCACGACAAGACAAAGGTGGGTTATCTTATCAGTGCCCTATCCGGTCCTGCCTTGGCCTGGGCGACTCCGATTGTACCGTCCAATGATCCAGTATTGTCTGATTATACAGCCTTCGTGAATCATTTTAAACAGATGTTTGGTCGTCCAGGATTGGAGGCCTCCACTGAAGAAGCACTCTGTGACATCCAACAAGGCTCTCAAGATGTCCTCCAATATATAACACACTTTCGACAGCTTGTTTCCGAAACAACTTTGGTGGAGCCTACTCTGGTTACCCTATTTCGTAGAGGGCTAAAGGAGGAGATCAAAGACGAGTTAGTGCACTCCACCCGAGTAGAAGATCTTCGCGGTCTGATGGATTTAGCTCTTTCCATCGAATATCGTCTCCAGGAACGACGTTTGGAAAAAAGAAGAAATAGAGAACCTTCCAAGTCCAGTACCTCACGTGTCTTATTGCACCATCCGGAGGAACCTCGCCCTCCTGTCAGAGAAACGGAAGGTGAACCTATGCAGGTGGATTCTACTCGTGCCCCACTTTCCTTCAGTGAACGTGAAGAAAGACGGAAGAGAGGATTGTGCCTGTATTGTAGTGCTGCTGGTCACATGCTCCGTACATGCCCCGTTCGTCCTCTAAAGCCATCGGGAAACGCTACTTCTCATCCTATGTAAGAAGGGAGGGGACGGGATCATCTGCTATACCTTCTATTAGTTCTTTCAAGGACAATGCCACCAATTTGTTCATGCTACCTGTGACCCTGCAGTTACCTGACGGTCGTGAGGAGAGGACAATGGCCTTACTTGATTGTGGTGCTAGTGGCATTTAAATGGATAAACCCTGGGCCACAACACAACAAATACCAACATGACCCAAGGAAGTCCCGGAACAAGTACACACTGTGGATGGGTCCTTAATATCCTCTGGTCCAGTTGATACTACTACCTTGATTCTAAGTTTACAATTTGGGAACCACCAGGAACACGTCTCCTTCGACTTAATATCATATCCCAATCATACTATAATCCTAGGGATTCCGTGGTTCATAAGACATAATCTTTATGTAAATTGGGAAACCAGGACTATTTCTTTGTCCTCTCAGTTTTGTAATGAACATTGCTTTGCCTCAGACACTTACTGGTCACCCAAGAAAATGATACCTTCTGAACCCACTACAGGTTGTCCCATCAATACAGTCCAAGGGGTCCCCGATCACTATTTGGACTTTCAAGATGTATTCCAAAAACCATCCAGACCTGTTTTGCCCCCACATCGAGATTATGATTGTACAATTCCCCTGGAACCTGGGGCGATTGTTCCCTTTGGGAGAATGAATTCTCTCACGGAACCGGAAAGAGAAGATCTCAAAGATTACCTCCAAGAAAATCTACGCAGCGGTCTTATTGTACCATCTTCCTCTCCGGCGGGGGCTCATCTGTTTTTTGTACCCAAGAAAACTAAACATCTTCGTCCCTGCTTGGATTTTCGTGGTTTAAATAAAATCACTATAAAGGACCGTTATCCTTTACCTTTCATCAAAGATATTCTGGAGGCGGTCAGAGGGGCACAACGATTTACCAAATTAGATCTTCGTGGAGCTTACCACCTTTTGCGCATCAAGAAGGGAGATGAGTGGAAGACTGCCTTTCGAACCCCATTTGGTCATTATGAATACAGAGTTATGCCTTTTGGCCTCACTAATGCCCCCTCAACATTCCAACGATTTATGGACTCTGTGTTCTCTGATCTCTTGAACCATACAGTAGTGATCTACTTAGACGATATCCTTATATATTCTAGACGTCCTGAACTTCATTCTACACACGTTAAACAAGTCCTCCAGAGACTCAGGCAACATCAACTGTACTGTAAACCAGAGAAATGTGAGTTTGATAAAACCGAAGTCAAATATCTGGGTTATCACATCAGTCCCACTGGAATATCAATGGATCCGGAAAAGGTACAAGCCATCCTAGACTGGCCTTCCCCTTCCTCCATCAAGGAAACCCAATGTTTTCTAGGACTGGCCAACTTTTATCGTCGGTTTATCTTAGATTTTGCAGAACAGACCAGCCAAATTACTCAAACATTAAAGAAGAAGAATTTACGCAATGGATTTGTCTGGACAAAGGCGGCTGAAGCAGCTTTTCAAAGTCTAAAAAAGGCCTTCACTCAAGTACCGATACTGAGACATCCAGACACCAACAAACAATTTGTTGTTGTTACTGATGCTTCCGAAAGGGCCATCGGAGCAGTATTACTTCAACAACAAGATGACGATGGTTTAGAACCTCCAGTTTTTTATCTGTCCCATGTACTCTCTGTGTCTGAACAACATTACTCAGTATTGGAAAGGGAATTATTAGCCCTGAAGACTGCCTGCCAAGAGTGGAGACAATTCCTTATGGGTTCCAAAGAACCTTTCGAGGTGAGAAAGGACCATCGGAATCTACAATGTTTACGTAATTTTCAATGCCAGAACAGTCGTCAGGCTCATTGGGCCTTTTTCTTTAGTCAGTACGACTTCTATGTCACCTACCTTCCTGGATCCCAAAACATACTGGCCGATGCTCTGTCTCGCCGTTATCCAGATTGTACTCCTACCCCATCACAGTATCTACTTGAGCCTAGCAAGATCATTGGTGTAGCTCAATCATTCCTGGATGAGGTACAACTGGAATACGCAAACCTTTCTGAACAAGAACTTGAGGACTTAAACCCTCAAATACATAAACCGAAGGGATATTATTATTATAGGGACCTTTTGTTCCTCTCTACAAGAAGAATATGAGAAAAGGCGCTGCAGATGTGCCATGATTCCCAGATTGCTGGTCATAGAGGTATCAAGGCCATGCAGGAGTTACTCTCGCAATCTTTTTGGTGGCCTACTTGGAAATCGGACGTCGAAAGTTATGTACAGGCCTGTCCCATATGTGCCCAAGTAAAGATACCCCGTACCAGGCCAGCGGGATTACTGCTACTGTTACCTGTTCCACCAGCTCCCTGGCACACCATTTCAACCGATTTCATGTATTCACTACCTCCATCAGCAGGAAATCGGGTTATCATGGTAACGGTAGATTCCTTTACGAAGATGGCTCACTTCACCGCCCTGAAGAAATTACCTACCTCACAAGAACTAAGTCAGCTATTCATCCACCATATTTTTGTCTACATGGACTCCCACACAGCATTGTATCAGACAGAGGACCTCAGTACATCTCTCGGTTTTGGAAACATTTCTGTAGGACCTTGAACATCAATGTAGCATTGTCATCTGGTTTCCATCCCCAAACCAATGGGCAAACCGAACATCTCAACCAAGGACTAGAGCAGTACCTTCGCTGCTTTTGTAATTCCACTCAGAGTAACTGGAACACTTACCTTCCTATCGCAGAATTCTCTTACAACAACACTGTCCATAGTGCCTCCAAGGTCACCCCCTTTTTCTGTTCCTATGGCTATCATCCTACCTCTTTTCCTACTACTCCTCAGTCTACCTCTTCTCTTCCTGCTGTCACCTCATTTTCCAAACGACTTCGAAAGATCCATAGAATGATTTGATCTAATCTGCTGGACACTAAAAGATACATGAAAAGAATGGCAGATACGAAAGGCTCCAGTGTATCACATTCAGGATAAAGTCTGGCTTTCTTCAAATTTTTTTCCCTTGCGGCTCTCTCAGAATAAGTTTACACCTCGTTACTACGGTCCTTTCCGTATTCTTCAGTTGATTAATCCTGTCACTATCCGTCTTCACTTACCTCGTACCTGGAAAATCCATCCGGTCTTTTATGTTTTCCAGCTAAAACCCTATATGCCTGATCCTTTCTCCCGGCAGTTCCCTTGTCCTCCTCCCTTATTGGTGAATGATGAACCAGAATATGAGGTACAAGAAATTTGTGACTCTCGTGTCTTTCGAAACCGCCTTCAGTATCTGATTCATTGGAAGGGTTACCCTCTTAGCGAATGCTCTTGGGAAGATGCGTCTTCTGATCACGCCCCTCTTCTGATTTGTCACTTTTACCTCTTGTTTCCACACAAACCTGGGATACCGGGGGGGGGAACGGACCTAATGTCGCGCCGCGGCGCACGGCGCAAGCCGAACATTTGGCTCGGGCTCCGGTGTGTGGCGCTGAGATGCGCCACGCCCCCATTCTCTCCTGCAGCATTTGAGGCCCCAAATTGGGCATGGGGCCTCGTTTCTTTTTAGCGCAAGGGGGCAGAAACCACTGGAACGGCAGGAATGTTTTTCATTTGTTTATTCTGTGGGGGGTGCCCCCTTAGGCAAGGGGCACTTCCCCAAAGGGGGCATAGAACTATTGGCCATTTCTGCCCCCCTTTGGGGCAGATCAGCCCATTTGTTTTACGCCCATCTGCCCCCAAGGGGGGCAGAAGCCCTTTAGGCATCAGGGATAATATGTGTGTGTGTGGTTATAGGATAGGGGGCGGCCTCTTGGGCAAGGGTCATTCCCCTTAGGGGGGCATATTATTTATTGCCATTTCTGCCCCCCCTATTATTTGTAGGCTGATTTGCCCCCAAGGGGGGTAGAAATCACTGGAACGCCAGGGATTTTTTTTATTTGTGTATTTCTGTAGGGTGCTTTTGCCTCCTTGGGCAAGGGTCGCCCCCCCCAGGCCTATTTTTTTAAGGCTCATATGCCCCCAAGGGGGGCAGAAGCCACTTAGGCACCAGGGATATTGTGTGTGAGTGTGTGTTTATTGGATAGGGGGGTGGCCTCTTGGGCAAGGGTCGCTCCCCTTAGGGGCGGTATTATTTATGGCCATGGGCCTATTATTTTTAGGTTGATCTGTCCCCCGGGGGGCGGAAACCACTGGAATGGCTGGGATTTTTTTTATTTGTTTATTTCTGTGTGGCGGCGCCCCCTTGGGCAAGGGTGGCCCCCCCCCCAAGGAGGGCATAGAACTGTTGGCCGGGGGCAGATCAGCCTATTTTTGTTTTTAGGCCCATTGCCCCCAAGGGGGGCAGAAGCCACTTAGGCACCATGGATAGTGTGTGTGTGTATGTGTTTTTTTTGTTTGTTTGGGGGTGGCCCCAGGGGCAAGGTTCGCTCCCCATGGGGACACACTACTAAAGGTATTTTCTGCCCCCCTGGGGGCAGATAGGGCCATTTTTTAGTAGGCCCATCTGCCCGTATGGGGGGCAGAATCCACTTAGGCACCAATTTCTAAATGCTTGATGGTGGGGTGTTTGTCAACTGGCGAAGTATTTGTATTTGCGATAAAAAAAAATCTCCTTTTTGTTCTAGTTCAAAACTTTTGCTTTCTTTGCTGTGGCTCCTTGCGGTTTTGGCGGTGGTATAGTTGCATGTTTTAGGTAAATAAAAACAATTTACTCCAAAGGAGTATTGTTGCCATGCATGAATGACATGTTTGTAGTTGGTGTACTAAATGCAGGATTGTGTGTGAAATTGTCCTTAAATTTGTGCACAATGATATTTGTGTTGTCTTATTTCTAATTTGCTTTTCTTTCTTTCTTTTTAGTGGGATATCATTGGTGATTGCTGTGTCTGTGCAGAGTAGTTGCTGGTAAGTAGGTTTTTCTGGGCAAGTGAGCTGTAGCGTTTTTCAGTGCATAACTTTGTATAAAGCCACACTTTGTTTATTACTTATCTTACTCAGAGCTGGTTGTTGGTGGTGCATTTGTCCAGTTACTTTTTATAGGAAGGATCATGGCTAGCCACAGGATGACCGCTCAGCAGGTTGTTGGGATGCTTTTTGAGTCATTGTCTGATCATGATTATGAGACTGACTCTGCATTTGAGGCAGAGGAGGAAGTGAGAGATTCTGGCAGTGAAGTTTCTGTCGGAGAGGAATCTTCTGATGAGGAAGCCACTCTCAGTGCAGATGAAGGGCCTGTTTTAGAGGAGGACACTGATGTGCCATTAGTGCAGCAACCTGGGGCTGAAAGGTTTCCCGTTAGAAGACCTGAACTCTGGGTTGCCCCAAACATAGAGCAGCCAGAGTTGCCTGCCTTTACTGGTCTCCCGGGGTGTAGGATCAATACAGAGAACTTTTTGCCTGTCAATTTCTTTGAGTTATTTATGGATGATGTGTTTTTGGAAGATATTGTTGAACAGACTAATTTGTATGAGGAGCAGCATTTGAGGGACAATGCTGCTAGACTTAGGCCCCACTCTGGAGCTACGCAGTGGATTCCCACAAATTTGGAGGAGATGAAAAGGTTTTTGGGTTTGACTCTTTTGATGGGGTTAATAAGGAAGCTGTCACTGGCTTCTTATTGGTCTACTAGTCCCTTGATGGCAACGGCTATATTTCCTGCAATGAGTCGTAATTGGTATTTGCTTCTTCTTAGGATGCTGCATTTTGTTGACAATGATTTAGCCTTGCCACGAGATCACCCTGATTCTGACCGTCTTTTTAAGATTAGGCTTGTCCTTGATCATTTTGTAGATGGTTTTCAGACGTCTATGTTCCAGGCAATGAAATAGCTGTGGACGAGTCTTTGGTCCTCTTCAAGGGTCGTTTGTTTTTTAGGCTGTACATTCCTAGCAAGAGGGCACAATATGGAATGAAATTGTTAATGCAGTCTGAAAGTAGAACAGGATATGTGTATCATTTCTGGGTCTACACTGGTAAGGATTCCAGTATTGACCCCCCTGGTTGTCCTCCCACTTTTAGAGTTACTGAGAAAATTGTGTGGGAACTTGGTAGACGACTGTTTAACAAAGGTCACCATTTGTATGTATATAACTTCTACACTGGAGTGCAGTTGTTGAAGGAATTGTTTAGTGTGGACACTGTTGCTTGTGGCACAATTCGTTGTAACCGGAAAGGCTATCCAAGGGAGTTTGTCTGTAAGAAACTTGAGAGGGGACAGTGCAGTGCCTTGCGGAATGATGAGCTGCTAGCTTTGACATTTTCAGACAGGAGGGATGTCTACATGCTAAGTACCATCCATGATGAAAGTACTTCCCCGTGACTGTTTGGGGTCAGGTTGCTGAAGTGTGCAAACCTGTCTGTATTTTAGATTAAAATAAGCACATGGGAGGTGCAGATAGAGTTGATCAGAGGTTGGAACCGTATGCTGCTATTCATAAGTCTTACGTTTGGTATAAGAAGTTAGCAAGTCACCTCTTCCACTTGGCAACTTTTAATGCTTTTATTGTGTTCAAGGATAGGTCTCCAGAGTCAAAGATGACATTTGTGAAATTTCAGGAGTCAGTGATAGAGAGCCTTATTGTGGTGGAACAGGCAAGAGTTCCTAGAGAAGCAGTGGTGGAGGATGTGGCTAGACTGAAAGATAGCCACTTTGCTGAGCACATTCCTCCCACGCCCAAAAAAAACATTCCAGCTAAGAAATGTAGAGTCTATGCTCAAAGATGTATCCGGAGGGAGACTCGAATGTACTGCCCAGATTGTCCTACAAAGCCTGGGCTGTGTGTGGGTGGTTGTTTCAGGAATTACCACACCCAGAAGAATTACTGGGAACTACCATGAGTGTAAACTGCCTGTTTTATATTTTCATGTGTTCAGTTTCATGGTTGCCATTTCTGTCATGTACTTATGTTGGAAAATGGGTTATTGGTAGGGCAGGTAGGTGCCTACACCTAGCAACAAGCCACAAACCTCCACAAAAGTACAGTTAGGTCTCAGTAAATTAATCCCAGCTCTACCCTTGGTAGCTTGGCATCGAGCGTCAAGGCTTAACTTAGGAGACAAAGTGTAAAGCATTCAAATATCACAAAACAGTATTTAAATAAAACACAGAAAACAGTTTAAAAATCCAAAACCAATTTATAAAAATAGCTTATATTTTTATCTTTAAAATGACACAAAAACGATTAAAATCGGTTCAGGGGAACCGGAGATATGAATTTTTAAAGTATTATTATTTTCTAGCGCATAGAAACAAAAAGCGCCAATCGGGTCATCTGGTTGCACCAGGACCGGGACAAGGTCAAACTTTCAGGCCGACCGCGATGGAGCCCTGCTCGGATACAGGTCGCGGGAAGCCTCGGTTAAAAAGTTACCTTCTGACTTAGTCTTTATTTTGAAGTTTTTCTTCACCGGGACGAACCTGCCAGTTGGATCCGACCTCCTGGAGCCCTTGTCCGGATACGCGAAGTCGGTTTCCTCGGTGGTGATTTTTACCTTCGGACTTAGTCGTTTTTTCGAGATGAAAATCCTTCGACCGGGGTAAACCTGGATCTTGATCCGACGTCCGTGGAGCCCTTCTCGGATACGATGGCTGGAAGGTCCCGGTCAACTTTTTACGTTCGGACTTAGTCTCTTTTTTGGATGTTTTTCTTTACCGGGACGAACCACGAAGTCAGGCCGGGTCGCGGTTGAGGCAAGCCGGCTAGAATTTCCGCGTCGGGTCGGTCACTTTATGGAGCTTTTTTCCAAAATTTCTCCAATCTTTTCCAAACTTCTGGGGCTTCACCCAGATGTTCTTTTAAGGTTCTTTTGGGGTCCACAGCTCACCCCAAGGGTCCAGAAGTTCTGTGATGGTCCTTGGGAAGTGCGGACTTCAACTCCCAGAATGCACCTGGCGCAAACTCCTTTTTGGCCACTGGACAGTGGTCAGCTGGTCACTTTTTCAGGAGTTGGTGCAGGGGACTCTGGTTAGCAATTTTTCACCTGTAGCAAACAGGGAGTCCCTCCTTGAACCAGTGGAAGCCAGGCAAAGTCCTTCTTGTGGTGAAGCCCAAGTGTGCAGCTGGTGCAGTCTTTCTGAGTGCAGGGTCCAGGTGCAGGCCAGGGGTCCAGCAGGGCAGTCCTTCTTCTTCTTTAGTTCCTTTCTTCTTGAAATTTGGTGGGGATCTGAGGCGTGGGTGCAGGTCTGCCAGTTTTATCCTTGCTCCTGGGTGAAAAGCAGGGGGGCCCTGGTCCTCCAATCAGGGACAGGGTCGTCCCCCTGTGATGACCACTTCCTGGGAAGTGTGGCAAAAATCCATCCCAGAAGGCAACAGTCTCCAAAAATCCAAAATGGATGAATCTGATTTTTAGAGGAGAGATCTGGCTGAGCCCACCCACTGGTGTGGCTAAAAATCATAAACACACCCCTCTCCTGCCCTCTCCTAATCTAATCAAGGGGGCACCTAGCTGTCTGGGGTTGCAGGATGTGGGGGTGTTGCTGGGTGCTCCAGATGTCCTTCTCTGCCTTTGAAGACCAGTTTGGCAGCCCTCCCCCTTCCTGCTTCCCCATCTGCTGAGGGGAGATTCTCTCCCCCAAGCACATTCCTTTGTGTGAAGTCAGGCCACTTCACACCTCATTAAAGTAGCCTGGCAGAAGCTGCTGCAGGCTGGCCAATCAGAGCACAGCAGCAAAAACAATGCAGAGCTGAAATTGGCAACTTTTTAGGTAAAGTCTAAACTTTTTACCTGCACTAGTTATATTAAATCCTACAACTGGAAGTTGTGGGATTTATTATAACAATCAATTTGATACCAAATTCTTGGTATGTAACATTTAAGGAGACTTTAAAATTTAAAATAAAGTCTGCCCATTCTAGCCTATGAAGGCCATTTACTTCAATGAGGGAAAAACGAATTTGGCTGTTTTTACCTCACCAGGGCTTATAAATCTATTTTTATAAAATCCCTGCTTATAGTTACATGGCACCCTGCCCTAGGGGCACATAGGGCACACCTTAGGGGTGACTTATATGTAAAAATAAGGTAGTTTAAGACTTTGGAAGTACCTTTAATTCCAAAGTCGAATTTGCATATAACTTTAATTTAAAAGCAGCCAGCAAGGCAGGCTTGCTTTTAAAATGACACTGGGCACCTCAGCAATGCACCTAGGTGTGCACCACCTATGCTGTGGTCCCTAAACCTACATGCCCTACCATATACTAGGGACTTATAGGTAGGTTAACTTAGCCAATTATAATTAGCCTAATTTGCATATCCATTTTACACAGAGCACAGGCCCTGGGACTGGTTAGCAGTACCCAGGGCACCATCAGAGTCAGGAAAACACCAGCATAAAGTGGAAAATGGGGGCAAAAAGTTAGGGGGCCTCTGCAATCAGCCCCAGTTTCTCACACAACCCCCCCCCAGCCCACACGCCCAGGAGACTCAGCCCAACCCTGGGAGAGTCTTCCTGGCTTGTTATGCGAGGAAGACAGTGAAGAAAACTGGCTGTCCCTTTGCAGGGCCTACTCTGCCTTACATCCTCCTGTCAGGGTCTCTCCCTCTGGGTAGTGAACCCACCCCAACAATGAAAGGACCCATTTCAAACTGAAACTTCCCTCTAGGGGGGTCTTCCTCCTCTCTCTCTGCCAACTTGGGTAGTGAGGTGCCCACCTCCCCTACTCCAAACTTTGCTAGGGCAACACCTAGCTTACCCAAAGAGGTCACCCAACACTTGAGCAACCCCACCATGACCAATAGGGTCAGGGGGCCTACTTTGCTATTGGCTCTGGGGTCTGCCTCCCAGGCCAAGTACAGTGCTGCCAGGAAGGCTAGCACCCAGCAGAGGCTACTGACAGCTGTCAGTACCCAGAACCACACCCTAAGCTCTCCACTGACAGGTGGCTGAGCTTCTTTAGGGGCATCTTTGGGGTCCTGGCACCCCTCTTGCTGTCTAGAGTGGGGGGCTACCACCTCCTGTGGCAGACACCCTCCTTCCACTCTCCCTTCTGTCAGTGCAGGGGCAACACCTTGCATCTGGACAGCTGCCTGACTACTCAGGACTTCCTTGGGGTCAGGTGAGGCCTCACCAGTGCCAACTCTGGGCTCCCCCCCTACTGGGGCAGAAGGCCCTTGGCTCCCTGGAACTCTCTTTAAGAGTGGCCTACCCTTCCTTTTCTTCTTTCCTTTTCTTGGGGACCCCTGTCTCCTAACTGTAGGGACTGACTCCCCAGGACTTTGGGTTGGGGGGGCGCCCTGGGCGACCACTCCATCTGTGACCAGACTCACCTCTGGGAGGTCATTGCCCAGGATACAATCTAGGGGAAGGTCAGCACTGACTACCACCCTAATCCAGTCAAGGATACCCTCCCTCTCTAGGGGCACTATGGCTACAGGTTTGGAGGTGACCTCCCCTGTGGCTATCCTGACTTTCTTTGTCTTTCCTGGGACATACATGTCTGGGGTCACTAACCGGTCACTCACTACAGTGTGACTGGCACAGGTGTCTCTCAGGCCAGTGGTAGGGATCCCATTCACTTGAATGTGGTGGAAGTGCCTACTCCCACCCTCAGGGATCACCAGCTTACCATCTGGTCCTGTCTCCCAGCACAATGCTAGGAGGACTTCATCATCTGAGGAATCCTCCTCTATGGCTACACTGGACAGCCCAGTGCTAACCACTTTCTTTGGACAGGCTGCATCTCCTCTGAAGTGACCTGTCTGCTGACAGTCAAAGCAAGCCCTACTGTCCAAGAGTTTTTTTAACCCTGGGTCTCCCTGTCTCTGCTTGTCAGAGTGGGAGTGGGATTTACTCTCCTCCTTCTTAGGGTTCTGGGGTACAGAGGGAGTCTCTGTGGTGGGCTTACCACCTCCCTCCTTAGGTTTTGGGGGACCTGTCCCCCCCTTCTTGGAGTCTCCCCCCTGGGACTTGACAACAACCCTGGTTCTCAACCACTCATCAGCTGCCTCCCCTAGCTCTCTAGGGTTGGTCTGCTTAGAGTCCACTAGATGCTGGCGTAACCTTTCTTGGATACAATTGGTCAAGATGTGCTCTCTCATGATCAGATTGTATAACCCCTCATAAGTATTTACTTTGTTGCCAATAATCCAGCCCTCTAGTGCCTTTAGTGAGGTGTCCACAAAGTCAACCCAAGACTGGGTACTGACCTTCTGGGTGTCCCTGAAGTTCATTCTATATTGCTCTGGGGTCAGACCAAACTTCTTGACTAAGCACCTCTTCATACTAGGGTATGAATCTGCCTCCTCCCCCCTTAAGGTCAGAAGCCTATCCCTCCCTGAGTTGGGGACCAACTCCCACAAAAGGGAACCCCAGTATTGAGGCTTAACTCTTCTCATTTGGAGTGCCCTCTCAAAGGCCCCTAGCCACTTATCTATGTAATCCCCCTCTATATAAGCAGGAACTACCCCCTTGGGTAATCTGGGGCAAACTCCCCCACCCATGGACACCTCAGCTTCTTTATCGCTGCTTCCATCTCTTTTTTCTTTGTATGCCCACTTTTTCTTCTCTAGGGCCAGCTTCTCTGCTTCCAAAGCTATGTAGGCTAGCTGGGCTTCCAGCTCTCTTTCCCTGATGGATGGGTTCTCTCCTCCTGAAAGGACCCTCTTCCTACCACTAGCTTTGGGTCTGCCCCTAGTGACTGTGTCCAGTGAGGACCGTTCCTCCTCTTCCTCACTTGGGGTCTGATGCCTTTCCTCCCCTGAGTGGTTAGAGTTAGCATCATCCTCTTTTGGTTCCTCCTCTGGAGCTTCCTCTTTCTCTACCTCTTGGGCCTCAGCCCATGCTGTCAGGGATTTAATCAGGATTTCCTTCCTGAGATTAGTGGTTGCAGGCAACCCCCTCTCAATACACAACCCCCTAAGCTGGACTACTGTCAGTGTGGGTAGGCTAGCCAGATCAAGCTCCATGGTTCCCTAGTTTTGTGTCAACAAAAACTTTTTGCAAAAATTGGAAACAAGAATTTAGAAAAATTACAAAAATTCAATAATTGAAATTAATCCAAATTAATTTAAAAAAAAATTAAAATTAAAAATTAAAAACAATTTTTGCACTAGGACAATTTAAAGGATTTTTAATTTGTTTTATCTAAAACTGTAACGTGATATTGAACACAAGTACAGGATCCCGTCGCTGCTTCCAATTATGTTGGAAAATGGGTTATTGGTAGGGCAGGTAGGTGCCTACACCTAGCAACAAGCCACAAACCTCCACAAAAGTACAGTTAGGTCTCAGTAAATTAATCCCAGCTCTACCCTTGGTAGCTTGGCATCGAGCGTCAAGGCTTAACTTAGGAGACAAAGTGTAAAGCATTCAAATATCACAAAACAGTATTTAAATAAAACACAGAAAACAGTTTAAAAATCCAAAACCAATTTATAAAAATAGCTTATATTTTTATCTTTAAAATGACACAAAAACGATTAAAATCGGTTCAGGGGAACCGGAGATATGAATTTTTAAAGTATTATTATTTTCTAGCGCATAGAAACAAAAAGCGCCAATCGGGTCATCTGGTTGCACCAGGACCGGGACAAGGTCAAACTTTCAGGCCGACCGCGATGGAGCCCTGCTCGGATACAGGTCGCGGGAAGCCTCGGTTAAAAAGTTACCTTCTGACTTAGTCTTTATTTTGAAGTTTTTCTTCACCGGGACGAACCTGCCAGTTGGATCCGACCTCCTGGAGCCCTTGTCCGGATACGCGAAGTCGGTTTCCTCGGTGGTGATTTTTACCTTCGGACTTAGTCGTTTTTTCGAGATGAAAATCCTTCGACCGGGGTAAACCTGGATCTTGATCCGACGTCCGTGGAGCCCTTCTCGGATACGATGGCTGGAAGGTCCCGGTCAACTTTTTACGTTCGGACTTAGTCTCTTTTTTGGATGTTTTTCTTTACCGGGACGAACCACGAAGTCAGGCCGGGTCGCGGTTGAGGCAAGCCGGCTAGAATTTCCGCGTCGGGTCGGTCACTTTATGGAGCTTTTTTCCAAAATTTCTCCAATCTTTTCCAAACTTCTGGGGCTTCACCCAGATGTTCTTTTAAGGTTCTTTTGGGGTCCACAGCTCACCCCAAGGGTCCAGAAGTTCTGTGATGGTCCTTGGGAAGTGCGGACTTCAACTCCCAGAATGCACCTGGCGCAAACTCCTTTTTGGCCACTGGACAGTGGTCAGCTGGTCACTTTTTCAGGAGTTGGTGCAGGGGACTCTGGTTAGCAATTTTTCACCTGTAGCAAACAGGGAGTCCCTCCTTGAACCAGTGGAAGCCAGGCAAAGTCCTTCTTGTGGTGAAGCCCAAGTGTGCAGCTGGTGCAGTCTTTCTGAGTGCAGGGTCCAGGTGCAGGCCAGGGGTCCAGCAGGGCAGTCCTTCTTCTTCTTTAGTTCCTTTCTTCTTGAAATTTGGTGGGGATCTGAGGCGTGGGTGCAGGTCTGCCAGTTTTATCCTTGCTCCTGGGTGAAAAGCAGGGGGGCCCTGGTCCTCCAATCAGGGACAGGGTCGTCCCCCTGTGATGACCACTTCCTGGGAAGTGTGGCAAAAATCCATCCCAGAAGGCAACAGTCTCCAAAAATCCAAAATGGATGAATCTGATTTTTAGAGGAGAGATCTGGCTGAGCCCACCCACTGGTGTGGCTAAAAATCATAAACACACCCCTCTCCTGCCCTCTCCTAATCTAATCAAGGGGGCACCTAGCTGTCTGGGGTTGCAGGATGTGGGGGTGTTGCTGGGTGCTCCAGATGTCCTTCTCTGCCTTTGAAGACCAGTTTGGCAGCCCTCCCCCTTCCTGCTTCCCCATCTGCTGAGGGGAGATTCTCTCCCCCAAGCACATTCCTTTGTGTGAAGTCAGGCCACTTCACACCTCATTAAAGTAGCCTGGCAGAAGCTGCTGCAGGCTGGCCAATCAGAGCACAGCAGCAAAAACAATGCAGAGCTGAAATTGGCAACTTTTTAGGTAAAGTCTAAACTTTTTACCTGCACTAGTTATATTAAATCCTACAACTGGAAGTTGTGGGATTTATTATAACAATCAATTTGATACCAAATTCTTGGTATGTAACATTTAAGGAGACTTTAAAATTTAAAATAAAGTCTGCCCATTCTAGCCTATGAAGGCCATTTACTTCAATGAGGGAAAAACGAATTTGGCTGTTTTTACCTCACCAGGGCTTATAAATCTATTTTTATAAAATCCCTGCTTATAGTTACATGGCACCCTGCCCTAGGGGCACATAGGGCACACCTTAGGGGTGACTTATATGTAAAAATAAGGTAGTTTAAGACTTTGGAAGTACCTTTAATTCCAAAGTCGAATTTGCATATAACTTTAATTTAAAAGCAGCCAGCAAGGCAGGCTTGCTTTTAAAATGACACTGGGCACCTCAGCAATGCACCTAGGTGTGCACCACCTATGCTGTGGTCCCTAAACCGACATGCCCTACCATATACTAGGGACTTATAGGTAGGTTAACTTAGCCAATTATAATTAGCCTAATTTGCATATCCATTTTACACAGAGCACAGGCCCTGGGACTGGTTAGCAGTACCCAGGGCACCATCAGAGTCAGGAAAACACCAGCATAAAGTGGAAAATGGGGGCAAAAAGTTAGGGGGCCTCTGCAATCAGCCCCAGTTTCTCACAACTTAGTTTTGTAGTTTTGTAATGTTGTAATTATTTCTAGTTAGTTAGTGGTTTATTTGTTTAAAAAAAAAAAAAAGTGATGCCATTGTGTGTGGAGTGGCGCTTGGCTGGCAGTGTAAATATTGACTTGCTGTTGGCTACTGCAACACACTGCCAGCCAAACGCCAGTCCACACACTCACATCAGCTGGTGTGATTGCTGTATCAGGCATGTGGGCATATGTAAGTGATGGGCCCTTGAGTGGCGCTGTCTGTTGATGCGAGTGTTGTAATGTGCTGGGCCCGTGGCTGGCGGCATTAATGGTCTTGTGCATGTCATGTATGAAAGGTGTGTGAATGGACTGTAAAGCGGTTGGTGCCTTGTCGTGGCTTTTCAGCTCACGAGCTGTGAGTCATTGGTTCAGTTTTTTGGCCTTTCAGTTATTAACAGTGCATTTCATTTTTGTGAAATCTCTTGTTAATAAAATTGTATCCACTGAACCATCACTCACCCTTGTGCCAAATCCAAATGTGTGGTAAAAATGACAAAACCTGCTACGCTGTAATCAGGCTTTGCAGCACACCTGTGACATGCCAGTGTCTCGGGTGGGACCCCGATAATGAAGCATGCCACCAACTTGGTTGGTGGGTGAGAGGTCTTTTTAACATAACCTAAGTGCGTTTCTTTTCACAATTTTTGTGTTTGGAACATCGCATAAGTACGTGGACACATCAAAATGATCTATTGCAAAACTACCCGTGTTTGGGGGGGGGGCACCTATGTTTTTGGTCCCGGGTGCGGCCTTCATCTAGGGAAACCTACCAAACCCAGACATGTATTAAAAATAAACACCCCAAGGAGTCCAAGGAGGTGTGGCTTGCCTGGATCTCCCAACATTTTCTTACCCAGACTCCTCTGCAAACCTCAAAATTTGCCTAAAAAAACATATTTTCCTCATTTTTCTTTGTATGATCACAGCTGCAGCACAAATTTCCTACCACCCAGCGTTCCCCTCAGTCTCCCAAGTAAAATGATACCACATTTGTGTGGGTTCCGAGAGCAGAGTCAGCTGAAAAGATGTATAAAAGAAAAATATGTGCTTATCAACTTGCTGTGCTATCCCCTCAATCGCTACAGGTTTTTGGCATTTGTCTGTTGCAGGCACCTGGACCACCCACACAAGTGAGATATCATTTTTATGGAGAGACTTGGGGAAATGCTGGGTGGAAGGAAATTTGTGGCTCCTCTCAGATTCCAGAACTCTCTGTCACCGAAACGAGAGGAAAAAGTGCTTTTTGGCCACATTTTGAGGTTTGCAAAGGATTCTGAGTAACAGAACCTGGTCAGAGCCCCACAAGTCACTGCATCTTGGATTCCCCTAGGTGTCTAGTTTTCAAAAATTTGCAGGTTTGCTAGGTTTCCCCAGGTGCCGGCTGAGCTAGAGGCCAAAATCCACAGCTAGGCACTTTGCAAAAAACAGCTCTGTTTTCTTTGGGAAAATGTGATGTGTCCACGTTGTGTTTTGGGGCATTTCATGTCACGGGCGCTAGGCCTACCCACACAAGTGAGGTACCATTTTTATCGGGAGACTTGGGGGAGAGCTGGGTGGAAGGAAATTTGTGGCTCCTCTCAGATTCCAGAACTTTCTGTCACCGAAATGAGAGGAAAAAGTGTGTTTTGGGCCAAATTTTGAGGCTTGAAAAGGATTCTGGGTAACAGAATCGGGTCAGAGCCCCACAAGTCACCCCATCTTAGATTCCCCTAGGTGTCTTGTTTTAAAAAATGTGCGGGTTTGGTAGGTTTCCCTAGGTGCCGGCTGAGCTAGAGGCCAAAATCTAAAGCTAGGCACTTTGCAAAAAACATGCCAGATTTCAATGTAAAAATGTGATGTGTCCATGCTGTGCTTCCTGTCGCGATCATTAGGCATATCCACGCAAGTGAGGTACCATTTTTATCGGGAGACTCGGTGGAACACAGAATAGGAAAACAAGTGTTATTGCCCTTTGTCTTTCTCTACATTTATTCCTTCCAAATGTAAGACAGTGTGCAAAAAAGACGTCTAATTGAGAAATGCCCTGTAATTCACATGCTAGTATGGGCACCCCAGAATTCAGAGATGTGCAAATACTCACTGCTTCTCAACACCTTATCTTGTGCCCATTTTGGAAATACAAAGGTTTTCTTGATACCTATTTTTCACTTCACAATTTCAATATTCTTTTAGTTCAGCTGTTATTTTCTGTGAGAAAACACTTGTAGGATCTACACAAATGACCCCTTGCTGAATTCAGAATTGTGTCTATTTTTCAGAAATGTTTAACTTTCTGGGATCCAGCATTGGTTTCACACCCATTTTTGTCACTAACTGGAAAGAGGCTGAAAGCACAAAAAATAGTGAAAATGGGTGTATGTCCCAGTAAAATGTCAAAAGTGTGTTGAAAAATGGGATTTCTAATTCAAGTCTGCCTGTTCCTGAAAGCTGGGAAGATGGTGATTTTAGCACTGCAAACCCTTTGTTGATGCCATTTTCAGGGGAAAAAAAATCACAAGCCTTCTGCAGCCCTTTTTTCCCATTAAAAAAAAAAAAAAATGTCGGTGTATTTTGGCTAATTTCTTGGACTCCTTCAGGGGAACCCACAAAAAAAAGGACGCAAATTTGGCATGGATAGCTTATGTGGAGAAAAAGTCATGAGGGCCTAAGCACAAACTGCCACAAATAGTTTTTAAAAAAAGGCTCGGCACAGGAGGGGAAAAGGCCTGGCAGCGAAGGAGTTAAGCTTCATGAAGATTATCCAAACGGCGCAAAGTTCTTAGCAAAACAAAAAACACTCAACCAATAGAAATCCTGACCTAACTAGAACTATAGAATGGTGACTGCCTCTGTCTAATGTGTGTGTGTTTGTGTGTATGTTGACAAGCACTAATACGAGCGAAACACATTTTTTAGGGGTTACTTGTTTCATTATAGATTGGTTTGGATCGTATTTTACCAATCCAAAGCAGTCCTTTTGTGCATGCAATGGTAACAAACAGTGCTTAATTTGTGCTTGTTGTTTCCGGTGCTGAGCACCGGCACTTATTTTTGAGGGCCGGCTCTTAGTCTTCTGCCTCAAGCATTGGCTGCGAGCAAAAGACATGCCTGGGAAAGACGGAGGAAGAGAAAAATTTACAAATTAAGCACTGGTAAAAAACGTATGTCATGTTTCAGTTCGGCAGGGATTAACTTGCTCATCCTAAGCATAATGACTTTGCTGTTAAAAATGGCAAAAGGCTTTGTCACTTTTTAGCTCGGTGTAGATGGCACTCTGCTAATCCTATGCTTAAAAACTCTACTGGAAAGTTCGACATTTGAGGGGAGCAAATTTGGAATGTTGTAATAACATCTAGTCTGCAATATAAAAGTAACATGAACTAAATATCAAGATGCAGAGATACATTTTATGATGCGGTTTACCATGATGTAATTAGTCTACCTGTAACAAAGAACATTTGTTTGTGGGTGTAGACCTACAAATTCACAAGGTGCCACTGTGTGTCACACAGTACTGACTCTCAAACAGTCTTCCCAGTGAATATCACATGGTGCGCATACGGTCAACTGGAAACACCAGCACAGAGTGGGTTTCCAGCTTATGGATGGAGACAAGCAGTGCCTCTATAAAACAATAGGTGCCTGGGTCCAAAGTTTTAGTCAGAAGCCACCAACTGGCAGTATGAATATGAGGGGGTACAGAATACCAAGGCTGTTTAGTCTTTATTTCAACTCACTTCTCTTTCATACATCACCATACACCCCCTTCCATTGCAAGTTCTTTTTCATCACTTGTTTATACCTTTGTCGTTATTTTCTCTTCTTCTCTTCCTTTACCCCTTTTGTGTTAAAGGAACCAGTAACCCCATCTGGCTTGTTTCTTTCTCTACTCTTCATTCCGATAACCCTCCTACGCTTTCCCTTTCCTCTTCTCAGTCTATCTGTATCTGTAAAGTGCTTCTTTCACACTTTTACCCACTGGAGCCATTTCCCTTTACTTCATTTTCTCCTGTTAAGCTTCCCTTCCTGTGGCAGTGTATTGCTTTCACTTTGTTTTGATTCCAAATTTAATTCTACTCCCTGCGCATTCTTTCTATGGCTAGGCTGTTTCCCTTAGAATAATATTATAATGTGAAAGATTGCTACAGTTCATGAAAAGTTCATAGTTTGTAATCCTTTTATTGTATGCCCCTCCAAAATCTTTTCTATAGGTTCTTGTTTATTGTACTGGCTTGATGAGAGATATACTGTTTGAGTTGTCCAGTCTCATGATGAGTTAAAGTCAATGTTTGTTTATATATGGTATTTCGATAGGGCAGGCCTAGACAAAACGCAGTGGAGTACTGAACAGGGGCAAACACAAGCATTAAGTCAACAAGTGAAACAAGAGACAGCTTTGTTATGGATGATTGTTGCATTGTGATTTAGGCCCTCATTATAATATTGGCGGTAAAAAACACCTACTGGTGCGGCGACAGCCGGCAAAAGACCACTGCTGCTGCTACCAGCCGTCCGCCATATTATGACCACAGCCGGATTCCCACAACAAGAAGGGCGGAAATCCAGCTGTGACCATACTGGTGGATGGCGGTAAGGTGGCGCTGCTACCACCAGCAGCGCCACCCAGTAGACCGCCGCCAGCCGTATAATGAGAAATAGTACGGCTTAGCGGTGTTCTGCTGGCGGTAGCAGCGCCCCGTCCGGTCTCCTGCCGGAAGACCCTCTGAATCCAGGTAAGTCGGGTCTCCGACAGGGGAGGAGGATGTTGTGTGGGGGGGTGCATGTATGTGTGTGCGTGATTGCAGGTGTGTGTTGAGTGTTGATTGCATGAGTGAATGTATGGAAGTGTGAGTACGTGTATGTATAGAAATCGTAATGCGTGTCTCCGTGTCTGCGTGTATGTTTTGAAGTATGTGCGGATGTGTGTGTGATTGTGTGCATGCGTGTATGTATGTGTGAATGAGTGTTTCTACCTGCGTGTGTGTGAATGGGGGGCATGGATGTTGGGGGGGGAGTGTTTGGAGAGGGAGCGGGGGTGGGGGCCTGTTATCAGTGACATGGAAGGAATTCCCTGTCACTGATAGGGCCTACCGCCATGGTTTTTGTGGCGTTACAAACACCACGTAATCCATGGTGGTAGGCGGGGTCATAATCCAGCCCAGGTGCTACCAGCCCGGCTGCTGCCACCATGGCGGTCTGAGTGGTACATTGTCATAATGTGGCGGTAAGGCGGTAAGTACCGCCAGCCTGTTGGCGGTACTACCGCCACATTATCGCCGACCGCCGGGGTCATAATAACCCTCTTAGTGTTATCTAAAGATATAGGTATTCAACCCTTTCCTACCTTGGAGCAGTGTTGGGGTGGCCCAGATGGATACGGGAATGTTGTTCCAGATTGTGTGTGCTGAGATGATGAAGCCCTGCTGCCTTGTTTTTTTTCTTTTTTATACTTCTTAGTCTGAAGTCTGATGGTGTCCAGGCTATGAATGGGCTGAGAGATGTCAGAGATGGTAAGCTTGTCTGCGTGAAAAGCAGTGGTGCTGGTAGTGATGGCTTTGTAAATAATGCAGCTGGTTTTGAAGATGGTGTGGGCTGGCAATGGGAGCCAATGAAGTTCTATCAGCATGGGGAGTGCCACTCAATGAGCCAGTACTCCTGTATGAAAACTATCCGCAGGTGGAACAGATGCCATGTCCCTAATTTAGTAAGACAACAACTACACTCTCAAATAATTTAAATATTTAAAATATTGGAAATGAATAAAGTAAAAAGTCCGAAAAGAGGGCCTCCTTCTACAAGACTACATTAAATGGAGATGTTTAACATAGCAAAGCAAGGCCATATTTATCAATAATTTGCACTGGTAAAGTTACACCAAAAGTGATGCAGTCCATCACATAGTGTTAATTTGGGATTTATTTCAGTGTGTTTTGCGTTAAAAGTGAAAAGGAAGCAAAGTGGTGTGATGTACTGCTTTGCATTATTTTGCATCAAGGGAGGGCCCCTGAGTGGTACATGGATGTTACCATGGCACCACCCATGGATTTTGATGCAAAGCTCAATATAATAACATTTGTGGGCATGGCTTTGTGTTAAAAGTTTATGCATTCTTGGGGTAGGTGTAAAATTGTTTTTTACCTTAAACATTTCCAAGTTTGTATGTGTGCTGTCGTGAAAAGGTTTAATCTATGTTTAAGCATAGTTTTTTGTACTGAAAGGTTATCCTTCCAGTACTAATGGTGACCACTTAGCAGGCATTAACCATCTGAGAGGAGGGCAAAAAAAGTTGGCAACATAAAGGGCAGCTTTCGCAGCTCTTCCTTTGATTAGAGTTCTCAGCTCTGAAGTGAAACTGTCAGTGATTGAAATCATTCATTTTCAGCCCACCCTAGCTATTCTGCCTGAGCCCCTTCCAACATGAAAGCAGTTCTATCACTGTCACATGGAAAGGCACCTTATCTCCATAGAGACCTGAGTAGTACGAGGAGTAAGACTTCTGCAGTTGTGTGAAGGCTAGGGCCGCCTCGGTTAAGAAATTCTTGGATAGCTTGTTGAAATATAATAGAGGAAGTGCTGAAAAAGGAAAGTGGAATTCTGTGAGAAAGTAGCCATGATTGGTTGTTGGTCATTCTCCAGTCACTGGGTAGTGCACAGGATTAGTCTGACCACCAACTCCTCAGAACATTCATGGACCTGAGAAGAAACACCTTAAAGAGAGAAGACACAGCCTGAGAGAAGACTTAGCCTGACTGTGGAATTAAAGAAGACCCAAGACCCCTGACTCCTGATGACACACATGGACTGGAACTGCTTTCCAGGTTTGTAGTGGCTGGCCTCCAGAAGGCCCAGCTGACTACTGTGGACTGGAAACTAGAGGACCTCTGGTTTAAGGAAATGTTTTGTCAAGAAACTGGCCCAGAGACCATAGCATGGCTTCACTGTGGGTGGGGCACCCCTTGCAAGCAAAATATCCATCTTTGTTCCGCTCTGAGCATTTTTCCACAAAAAATTGCTTCTGTTGGAGTTTGCATGCAGGGATCCAGCCTTGTTTGAATGAAGGATTTCGAGAACCAAAAACATAACTAAGACTCATAGTCAAATCTTGGACTTGGCAAATCTACCCCAGAAGTGAAGTAACCTCTACAGCTACAAATTCCAGCTTTACGATGCTCTGTGTTTTTAGTGCTAGAATTGAAGGCTTCAGTGGGAGCTCAATGACAACTTGTCAGTCTTCTTGAGAAACTTACCAGCTTCTGGTTTTAAATTGGTTTGGTAATTCCAATGCGTTATTTTTCTGTCTTTAAAATTGTTTGGTGTGACGTTAAATTAGCACACATTTCTCTAGAGAACTACCTGCAGTTGGTGCCAAAGATTCAGCAGAGATTCTGTTATTATTCTATTGGGACCTACCAAAATGTGTTTATTAACATAGCAGGGGTAACCCCCAAATTAATCAGATTTCTGACCTAGACACCATCATCAACTATTGCCCCAACATCCACCTGCATTTCAATAGAAAAAGACTGTGAAAGATGTCTCTCTTCAGATAAACAATTAGGTTAACTAGTATAAACTTATTCAAGAATGCCAATCTTGCCTTAGACCATGCTGCAGCAAAGAGACAGACATCCTTCAAATAGTAGATGACATCCTTCTCATCAATGACATGATTTATGACTGTCTTATAATGCTACTCATCCTCTCCTTGGCCATTTTCACTTTCAATCACCAACTCCACATCCTGGAAACACATATGGTGATACTGTGACTCAGCACTTTACTGGTTCTTCTTTTACCTCACCATCTGAAACCAACGTGTCCAGTTGGCAACTGCAGGCTCCCAAAGAGTCACATCCCTCACAGAGTACTCCATTCATTGTCTGTCGAATACTTTTCAACCTCTACAGGAGACCACAGCCTTTTTTATTAACAGCAACATCACGTTCCACAAGTATAGAGGTGACAGGACAACTCTACGGTAAAATTCCCTCAGATTCTGAAACTTAGTAACTCAAAACCTGACCCAAAATGACAAAGGTAAAATTCCAACTGTTCGGAAACAGCACTTAGTATCCAAAGAGAAAAGCCCTGAAGAACCATAAGGAAGCAAAAAAACAGAATGGAACCACATGAAAATAAAATCGAACTGTTCGTACCCAACTCCAACTACTGGAACACGGTACAAGTTCTGGACCTCTCCTATCTTGGTAAAGGCAATATTACTAATTGGCCTCCGCATTGCCACTATGGAACCCATGGAATACCTAAAAGATAGGCTGCAAGCTGCATCTCATCACTTCAAGATTAAAAGAACTACAATCCCCCCTTCCAATCCTGCACAACTTTCAGGCCAGCTAAATCACTTATAAAGCCATCAGGAACTGAACTTCTACATATCTAGCTGAGGAAATTACTAACTATTACCATCCCATGCAGACAGTGCCAAACCCGGAGCCAAAATATTGCAAGATTGGAACTTTAAAAAAATGCTAGAAGAAAAAGACAGGCCTTTTCCATCCACCCTCTCAGGATCTGGAATTAAATCCCAACCATCACATAATTGGCCCTACCCTTCTACAATTTAGAAATAGTTAAAAGAATCTCCACTTTAGTTCCTCAGGAGTGGCATAATGTTCAATGGGGTCTCAACATTTCCCTGATTATTTTCAAGAGGGAACAGGGCATTGGAGGGGCCATGTAAGGCATACATGTTTAGGATTGGGAACTGCTTTTTGGGAAATCTGCAGAAATAAAAAATATGCTCTGGTTACCTATGTGATCTATCTCATAGTTTTAGTTATTCTTTCTGCTGTTCATAAAAACAGACAGGTTATGTTATGCAGATTTATAGATCGCACTGTCACCTAGGAGGGTATCCTGGCACGGAGCAGGTGAGAGCTTAGCCAATCTTATGCCCTAGTGGCACTGGATTCAAGCTAGCCTGGCTGATGAAGGGTGATACCCTGAAACTGGTCCCAGGATGCTTGTTTCCGGTCCAGCAAGGACCTGGCCTGGCAGTTCGGACTGAACTGTTCTCATGGGGAACATGGTCAAGACTGATTTGCATATTGCTGGGTCCAAACTGGGGTGGCGTGGTGCGTAAAAGAACAATGGAATAAACCCAGATCTGTGACTGGGGGTGAGTGTTTGAAAGGTTTCAACAGTCCGTCCATCATCCTTTTGTGTTTCCGACATGCAATATTCTAATTACTTAAGTATTTGGATAAAAAGATTAAATGCCTTCATTGATGATATTCTAGTGTTTACTAAGGATGAGGAAGAACATGAGAAGGTGCTTATGGATGTATGCTCTAGATTAGAAACCAATGGGTTGGTGCTGTCACCAGGAAAATGCAATTTTTACAAAACAGAAGTTGATTACTTGAGACATAACATTTCTACGAAAGGAGTAGAATCAAAGAACTCTCTTGTGCAAACTATTAAAGAAGTTCCTATGCCAGATAATAAGGAAAAGCCGTTATCTTTTCATAGATTATGCAAATACCACTCTAAATTTGTAAGAGATTTTGCTACACTAATGGAGCTTTGGCAACAATTATTATGGATGATGGAGAATTTCATTTGGGGCAAAGAACAAAAAATTGTCTTTGAAACAGTCAAAGAACACATCATAATTGCACCTACTTTGAGACCGTTTACAGTAGGAAAACCATGTATCATCATTGTTGATGCTGGCTCACTTGGGCTTGGAGCAGTATTATCACAAAAGTCAGAAGATAAGAGTCAACGTGTTGTAGCTTATTCTTTCAGAACTCTAAGTGAGACCGAAAGACACTATTCTGTGATTCAGAGAGAACTTCTAGCATGTGTGTGAGCAATTAATCACTTTAGGCATTTCATGTGGGGAAGCATGTTTGTCCTGCAAATTGAACATAAACCTTAAGTTCATATATTATCTCCAGGAAGAGGTCTCACAGCTCACATAGATAGACTATGTTTCAAGATTCAAGAGTGTTGTTTCTATGTAGTCAGAGAAAAATAATTGTACTGCTGACTGCCTCTCTCATCTACCTTGTGGAGCGGGGAAACTCACAATTGCATTGAAAATTAGTCAGATATAGTGGAAAGCATTGATGATGTATGTAATAAAACAGGGGCAATGTTGAAGGAAAATATGTCGGTTTCTAAAGATGAAAAGCATGGAGATCTTAAGATGTTGAGGGCCGTATTTATACTCTGGTTGCGCCGAATTTGCGTCGTTTTTATCGACGCAAATTCGACGCTAAACTAACGCCAACTAACGCCATATTTATACTATGGCGTTAGACGCTTCGGGTGCCAAAGTGCCCGGAGTGTGCGTCATTTTTTAGCGTGAACCCCTTCCTTGCGTTAATGATATGCAAGGGAGGCGTTCCCGTCTTAAAAAATGACTCCCAGGCCTTTACGTGGTATTTATACTCCCGGGCAAAAATGACGCCCGGGAGTGGGCGTGGCCAAAAACGGTGCATTTGCGCCGCTTTTTAACGCCTGGGTCAGGCATGGCGTTAAGGGACAAGTGGGCTCAAAATGAGCCCAGAGTGCCCTCCCCTGCCCCCAGGGACCCCCCCTGCCACCCTTGGCCACCCCAGGAGGACACCCAAGGATGGAGGGACCCATCCCATGGACATTAAGGTAAGTTCAGGTAAGTTTTTATTTTTTTATTTTTTGTGGCATAGGGGGGCCTGATTTGTGCCCCCCTACATGCCACTATGCCCAATGACCATGCCCAGGGGACAGAAGTCCCCTGGGCATGGCCATTGGGCAAGGGGGCATGACTCCTATCTTTACAATGATAGGAGTCATGTTGATGGGGGATGGGCGTCGAAAAAAAATGGCGCAAGTCGGGTTACGACGATTTTTTCGACGTAACCTGACTTGCCCCATTTTAAGACGCCCATACGCCATTTTCCCCCTACGCCGGCGCTGTCTGGTGTACGTGGCTTTTTTCCACGCAAACCAGGCAGCGCCGGTCTGCTTGCGCCGGCTAACGCCATTCCATAAATACGGCGCCCGCATGGCGCTTCAGAATGGCGTTAGACGGAGCTAAATTTTTTGACGCTAAACTGCGTTAGCGCAGTTTAGCGTCAAAAAGTATAAATATGGGCCTGAATGTGAAAAATTGGGTTGTTTGTTGAATGGGGCATGACCCCTGTTCAAGCCCCAATCCCTGTCAGGGTCCAGAAAAGTCATTAAGTTAACCTGTGCTTAACCCTTTTGTAGCTTGGCACAAAAGCAGTCTGGCTTTGGAAGCAATGTCTAAAGTATTTATGCAGCAAACAAACAGTATTAATGTGAAAATAAAAGAAACATTTCACACCAATTTAGAAAAATAGAGTACATTTTAATAAATCATTTGCCACCAAAATAACGAAAATCCAATCAGTAGAACCGGAGTTATGAATTTGTAAAGCTTTTAGTAAATTCTGGCACCTAAAAGATCAAAGTGCAAACTGCAGACATTGAGTCGTGCGTGACTGGGTCAAAGTAAAAAAATATGTCACACCACGATGGAGCATGGGTTGGGTATAAGAAGTGGATTGCATCTGGTCAATGCTTACCTTCGAATTTAGAATTTTTTTGGGAGAAACGTTCTGAGAAGGTAAAGTTTGGCAGGGAAAGGCTGCAAGTGGTGTCCAAATAGGAGGCGTCGTCGTCACGGAGCCACTGAATGAAGCTGCGATGACGATTTATTTAGTCATCTTTTTAGAAGTCGAAAATCTTCAGCAGGACGGAGCTGGAGACTGCAGCTGATGAGAGTTCCAGGAAGCCAGATACCCCTTTACTGAGGGGCCACAGAACAGGATTTGCTGCTGCGGAGAAGAATGTACCAGAAGCTACTGTGAAATCAGGCCAAACAGTGATGTACCATGGGCAGATAGACGAGCAGATTGGTCCAGGTCTTCCCTTGGTTCTCATACCAGTTTTTAGCCAAAAAAAAGTTAAAAGCGCCAAGATGTGGATTTTTACAATATGGGCACCTTTAGCACAACCACTAACAAGGATCCAGGACTGGAGGTGCACCACTTGGAGGGATTAGGACTCATGCAGGCTGGGTCCAGGTATAGACTCAAGTTCGAGTGAGCCTTTTCTGTCCCTGGAGCTCTGAGTAGGAGACTGGCCCTTGGAGTCACTCTGATAGTGCTGGGTGCAAGTGATGAAGCAGGGCTAAAGCAGCACAGAAGGCCTCAGAAGGTTTAAGGCAGGCTCCAGGCAGCCAAGCAGTCCTTCCAGGTGCAGCAAAGCAGTCTTTTGGAGTACACAGCACACCACAGCAGCATACATTCATCTGAGAGCCCTTCTGCAGGTCTAGAAACTGAACTGAAGAGGGGTCTGAGGGTACTTGTTTATACCAAGTGCCGTCTTTAAAGTAGGAGAAGCTTCTAGAAAAGTCCCGTTGAAGGGGTTGAGGTTTCGTGACTCCCCTGCCCTGGCTCCAAGCTGTCTACAGGGACAATGCAGTGGTGACAATTACTTTGTGTGAAGGCAGAGCACAGCCTATTTAGTTGCAAGTGGGACTTTGCCCATCTACAACCCTCCATCCTGCCAGCAGATGGCCTGTACAGGCACACCTAATCTGTCTACTGTATGACTGTCTGGTAGGAAATCCCAAAGTCCAACAGCCAATTGCACATAGTCATGTGACCTAGCACAGGCTCCAGGCACCAAATAGCAAGGGCAGGAAAATGCCAACTTTCTAAAAGTGGCATGTTCAAAATGGTAATTTAAAAACCAACTTTACCATTAAAGGGTATTTTTAATTACAATTTTGTAGATACCATACATGAAATGCTCACCTGTTCCCAATCAAAAGTTAGCGCTAATTGAACGTAATAAGGCAAAACAAAGTAAACCTATGGAACAGGTAGGCCTCACAGTGATGAAAAACTAATTTAGGAGTATTCGCTACCAGGAAATGTAAAACTTAAAAGTATATGTTCACCCTTTAACTTTCAATGCACCCTGCCCTATGGGCTACCTAGGGCCCACCTTAGGAGTGACCTATACACAATAAAAGGGGAGTTTAAGGCTTGGCAAGGGGGTTATATTGCCAAGTCAAATATGCCCACCTAAACTGCATTTGGGCTTCAATGGCAGGCCTGGGGCGACTGAAGTGAGTGGCAAAATAAATACTGCAGGCCTACTATTTGCTTTTAGTTTACAGGCCTAGGTATATGGTGTACCATTCTACAAGGGTTCGCCAAGTAAATTAAATATGCCAATCAGGTGTAAGCCAATTTGACTAAACTTTAGTCACAGACAATGGGGTACAGTTGAAGTCCCGAGAAATGACTGAATTTCTAGCTATGCATGATATTGTACGTTACTACAGCTCCACATGATCCCCAGAGCAATGAACAGGTTGAGACGTTCAATTGTTATCTTAAGGATAGTGTCCGTCTTGCCATTTCCTCTCACAAAACTGTAATTATGACAGTAAGAGAGACATTGTGGTCATACAGCATATCCCCGATTCTGTGACAGGTAAAAGTCTTTTCCTGTTGCTTAGGAAAGAATTCCAGTTTCCAATGTGTGCCTATGGTTATTAAGGGACAAGATCCCCTGTAACAAAACACAAAATCACATGTTATTCCAAATAGGGTCACATCCACTGTGATGAGCGATGTCAAGTGAAATCGGTTGAATTTAAGATAAGAATCTTTGTGAGAGCGAAGTTACCTGGTTATGTTGAGAAAGGTTTTTCTAAATACTCTAAATCCATGAAGACTGTGAAAATGAATAAGAGTAGTGTGATTACCGAGGATGGTAAGTGTTGGAGCATGAGAACACTGGCACCATGTATGCACACTAGGGAAGTTATTCAGAGTGAACTGAGTGGAGAAAATGATGATGAACAGAATTGTGATTATTATCATGATGTTCATTGCACATGCAACAAGAAACTCAACTCTGATAATCCTACTAATTCTTGTGAAGATAGTGTCCCTTCTGTTGTTCCTAAGCCTGATATTAATTTGATGTTGTAGTCAATTCTGCTGATGATTCCATTGCTCAACATGCTACATTGTCTACTAGAAGCAGGACAATTCCATTGAGAATTCTGCAAGATTAATTGCTGTTAATTGCAACCATGTTTGTTTTAAGGGAAAATATGTGTTATTTTCTTATTGTCCCTGTTCCCCATCCCAGTTCATGAATTTATTCCACTTTGTTTACTGTGGAATGTTAGTGATGGAACAGTTGATAGGACAGGGTGGTGTAAACGGTTTAACAGTATTTGACTGTTGATGAGGCTTTCAGTGTGCATGGATATAGTCTGTTCTAAAGAAAACAGTTGCTAATATTTGTGGACCTCATTCTTTTCAATGTGATACACTTCAGATGTCACATCGACACTACAGTTTTATCCTCAATGTGTTTGATTGCTCCCACATTGTTAGATTTACCTGTTTGTCCTTTCAACCTGTTTTTCCTATTAGGGTGCAGTTCGTTGCAAAATGTTTTCACAAGGGTTTTTTCTTTTTCAGGAAGTCTTTATTGGATACAGTAGTGCCTTTATAATATTTTAGTTGGATCTTTTCCAGAAAGTCATTTCTTAATGCTTACAAAACTGTATACTTTTACTGTGAAATCAATTCTGTTTCCTGTAGTGTATCTTCCTTAATAATAAGTATTACCTATTTAATTCTTGGGAATTTGTTTTTGTAAAGAACTATAATTAGCGGAACTTTGTTCAGTAGTCTTCTCAACATTAGTAAACAAGTTGTGCGACGCGTCCTTCCCCGTCCTTTGTATCTTCTTCTTCAGGGACTCTTTTAAAATCTTACCGCTTCTTGAGTTGAACACCAGAACAGAATTAGGGGATTCAGCTTTTCTATAAGAATGCCTTTCACTCTGTAGCTGAGTTCTGAGGTTATGTGGAGGAGATCCCTCCTTGTGCTAGAAAATCACAGAATAACAAGCATGTGTGCTAGGGCCCAACTCCCTTATATCGCGGAAGCCACCCAAGATGGCTGCTGTTTGGATTTGTGGGATTTGAAGTCCCCAAGTTTATTCACTTTGTTTTCAACAGGTATTAAACATATGGTTTTGACATTAGAGGGTTCTAGTAAAACAGCCAAAAATCCAAGGTGTGCCTCACACATATATAATTTGAAAAACAGCAGTACATCCTTTTCAGAGATAGCTAAAGGTTTTCAGTTTGACCACCAGTGATCATGACATTCAAAGAACATTTCTAGCCCACATATTAGGAGTCTGCGCAATCGGCCTCTTGTAAATAGTTTAAATAGAAGACCCAGACTTTTTAAGCAGATCCACTGGATGGTTTGGGTTGTAGTCAAGACTCATATGGAGGTTTTTTGACCATTCCATTGGGCCTTTGCTGAGACCTGGCTCCTGCAAAGAGGGTGGGGGGCGGACTGTCTGTCAAGAGTTCCTGGTTGAAGACTTGTCTGAAAGACACACTTTTCAGTTGTGTCTTGAATCTTTGTAAGTTTGGTGGATCCACAAAGGACTTTGGGACTTGTCCATTCTGTTGGAGAGATGTCTTTTCACTCCATTCTTCTTTCTTCTCACCTTCTGTTGATAAAACAGTGTTGAGGGTCTACATCTGAGGATGCTTGAAGATGTATATTGGGAGCTAGTTTTCACAAGTAATGGGGACCTTTACCTCAGAAAACCTGACCACCAATGCCTCATCTTGATTCTGTATTCCACAGAACTTGTTGGCTGTGGTGTAAGAGGAAGCCTTCCATCCGTTCAAGTTCTATTCCCAAATCCCAGCCATTCCTGTTGCCAGATTAGTAGTATTTGGTGATCCGCTGTGTCATACCTCACATCTCATGTCTTTCCGTTTGCCCTCTTACAGCATCCATTTTAGGACATCTCATTCCTCACTCCTCATCCCTACTTCTCATCCCTACTTCTCATCTATCATCCCTACTTCTCATCCATCATATATCATCCCTATTTCTCATCCATCATCCCTACTTCTCATCCATCATCCTTGCTTCTCTTCAACCATCCCTACTTCTCATCCATCATCCCTACTTCTCATCAATCATCCCTACTTCTCATCCATCATCCATCATAACTACGTTGCATCCATCATTCCTACTTCTCATCCATCATACATCATTCCTACCTCTCATCCCTACTTCTCATCAATCATACAACATCCTTACCTCTCATCCCTGCTTCTCATCCCTACTGTTCATCCATCATCCCTTCTTCTCATCCCTATTTCTTATCTATCATCCCTACTTCTCATCCATCATACATCATCCCTACTTCTCACCCATCATCCTTACTTCTCTTCCATCATCCCTACTGTTCATCCATCATCCCTACTTCTCATCCATTATCCCTACTTCTCATCCCTATTTCTCATCCATCATCCCTACTTCTCATCTATCATCCCTACTTTTCATCCATCATCCATCATCCCTATTTCTCATCCATCATCCTTACTTCTCTTCCATCATCCCTACTACTCATCCCTCATCCCTGTTTCTCATCCATACTTCTCTTCCATCATCCCTACTTCTCTTCCATCATTCCTACTTTTCATCCCTCATCCCTGCTTCTCATCCATACTTCTCATTCATCTTCCATCATTCCTACTTCTCATACCTCATCCATCATCCCTACTTCTTATCCATCATCCCTACTCCTCATTCCTCATCCCATATCAACACATTTTCAGGTTTGTGAAACACACCTTCACACTGATTGGTTGGCAACAACCAATCAAAGTTAAGAGAGAGGCCGGCATTCTATTTCACTCAAAAGCAGTCCTCTCACTGCATGTGCTGGGTGAAGAGGGAGGAGAAGAAATGCAACTGTGCTTTTGTTTCCAATGAATTCAAGACTGTACAACATTTTCATTTTATTTAACTAAGTGTGTTTCTGTTTACACAGGCCTCTGCAGAAAGCTCTGCTGATTTGGGAAATACAAGGAGCCCACAGCTTGGGCCATAAATCAGCTCTTGGAGAAAGGGCTATACAATTAATCTACAGTTCAAGGAAAGTGATGAGAAGTGGGGATGATGGGTGAAAAGTAGGGATGTGAAGCAGGGATGAGAAGTAGGGAGGATGTCTGATGGATGAGAAGTAGGGATGATGGATGAGAAGTAGGGATGATGGAAGAGAAGCAGGGATGATGGATGAGAAGTAGGGATGATGGATGAGAAGTAGGGATCATGTAAAATGGATGAGAAGTACAGATGATGGATGAGAAGTAGGGATGATGGATAAGAAGCAGGGATGAGGAGTAGGTATGAGGAGTGAGGAATAAGAATGACCTAAAATGGATGCTGTACCCCCTGTATTCTTTCCTCTTTCTCCATCAAGCACGCTTTTCTTCTCTCTATCATTTTTTTTGCTCTCGCCACCTCCTAGTTCTTTTAACAACCCTCCACCTTTTCTCCCTGCATTCCCCCTTCCTGTCCCACAGACGAGGGTTAAGGTGTTTGTTAGTATTTCACATATTTGTCTGTCCTATATTTATGTATTTTGGGAAGCGGCTGTAGCTGTTAATGTTGGGTTTCTCTAGCAAGTAACTTCTGTGCCTGGCAGTTAGTCATAATTCTTTGTTAATGAGATAAATAGTTGAACTACTGTTGGTATTTTGTTTCTTTATGGCATTCCTTATACAGATTCATTATTTTGTTCTTGCCAGTTTTTCGATGCAAATTGTTACAGTAATATGGTTTAACTGTCCCCTGACAATTTTCGTTATAATGTTCAACTATATTCATTGCTTCCCTTGTGTAAATAACAAAGTACTTTGATTTTGGAGCTCAAGACAGATTTCATTAATGAGTTTGCGTTCAGCCAAATGGAAAAAATACACATAATATATTATTTAAGATGCAAATGGCTCACTTGCAGATGGCAAAATCCATTTAATTTAAATTTTTATTGTAATTTTATAAACATGGGACCGTGCTTAAACTCTCATTACCATTGTAATCACAGGATTGGCAGTGTATTATTTTTTATTGTGGGAAACTTTGTACATACATTAAAAAGTTGACCAAAACTATGCACTTCAGGCATGCCATAAGTCACCAAACTGAAAATGTATACCTATTACAATGACCTTTTATTCAAAATAATATTTTAAATAAACCGTTTATCAGTAGAGGAAATATTTCCAAAACCTTACACTGCTGACATGGAAATTTACGATTTTGATGGCATTGAATTTGTCGCTGGAGAGCCCCTGTTCCAGTTGTTAATTTGTAAATAAAAAGGTGCCGGTTTTCAGAGCTTTTCTCTGAAACTTGTGGCTGCTGCAATTTAATGTGCATGCAGAGAATACTGAGGCAGTAATCCTAAAGCCACCTCGGGCCTCTTGAATCCATTTACAAGTACTCCCTGCCCCTTCATCTCACTCTTGCAGCTTTCTGCTTTGCTCTTTGTGAAGCTTTTCCGTATCTATCTTCCTCAATATTTCCTATTAGTGTCTTTTGCTCACAGAAAATGCCTGATGCAAAAAAATAAGTGCTGGCAATCAAAAATAAGTCTTCTCTTTCTTTTAGGTGGTCTCATATAGAGTGAGATCATTCACCTAACAGGGTTTATTGGTTGCAGAACCGCAGGCCTAGAATTGCCAAACCGAGAAGCTAGGCACAAGAAGAGATGAAGGTTTTCAGCAGTGCTTAATTTGAATAAGATTGAGTTCCGGTGCCTAAAGTTTTGCTCAGAAGCCAGCGGCTGGTGCTTTTAAATGTTGGTGCACCCAATGAATAGGGCATGATTTGTCATAGAAAACAATGATATTAAGTTTTCGGCGGGCAGGATATCCATTGTGATGAAGTAACCCCTCTGCCGAAATCTAAATCAGGCCCATAGTCTTGATTCCACCCCACACCTCTTTAATGCACTGCAGGACACAGCCTGCTGCTATATTTCTCACTTGCAATTCACTCTTTCTCCTTTTGTAACAGATCTCTGTCTTTCTCTCTCCTTTTTCCCCTGTGTTAGTTTTTTGCTCTCTATCGGATGAGGAAAAATAAGTGGTGGTCCTCAACAATGGGTTCCGATGGGCCACACCAGCAACCAAAGGCTCAAATTAAACTCTGGTTTTCAGCACCTCCTTAAAATACAGCTTCTTATGGGTGAATCTCAACGTGATAGTGAGAAATTATTCACTTGTTACATTTATCCTTTAAATTGCATTTATTGAAGTAAATTATAATCCTCTTCACGTTTATGTTTATTTTGAAAGGTTAAAGTGTGCAGGTATAACCATGTATTTGACATGCACATTAAGGCCTTCATTATGACATTGGCGGTAAGTACCGCTTACCGCCATGCTGAATGCCGCCAACATTCCACTGCCGAAGGAGATTACCCCTACCCATATTATGACACACACATAGCAATCCGTCACTATACAGTCACATACACAAGTCCGCCAGCCCAAAGGTAGCTGATAAACTGGCGGTAGCAAAACCCACACCATTACACCAACAGAACTAGGCCCACAACATTATGACCCAAAAATCACTGTGGGGGACATTTAATAGCGGTAAACCATTGGTGCTACATACCGCCAAGCTCAAAATACATACACACATACAAAACAACACTACATTGGACAATTTGAATAACACATACCTGCCACCCATACACACACCACACCCACATGCCCACACCACTGTAAAACACCCACCCACATTATCCACAACCCTTTACGACTAAAAACAACTGCCACAAGAGAGATAGCAAGACCACAGACAAGACCACAGCCACACACCACCATCACCTATACCCCATTCACGCATCTTACATCACACACCCCAACACATCACCCCACGGACCCTCACCCACACCACTCACACTACACCCATGGCACCACAACGACACCCCAGGTTCTCAGAGGACGAGCTAATGGTCATGGTGAAGGAAATCATCCGGGTAGAGCCACATCTATTCAGATCACAGGTGCAGCACACATACATTGCAAGAAAGATGGAGCTATGGTGGAGAATGGTGGACAGGGTCAACGCCGTGGGACAGCACCCCAGAACAAGGGATGACATACATGGGAAGCTGGGTTCCACAGCAGCAAGACACCAACTCGAGGACTGGAGGTGGACCCTCACTTCCTCCCCCACAACTAACAACATGGGAGGAGCAAGTCTTGGCAATCATGCATCCTGAGGGCCTGGCAGGAGTAGGAGGAGGACTGGACTCTGGTAAGTCAACTCTCTTTTACTATCACTCCCCACCTGCATGCCATCACATACTCTCACCCTTACCCTCACTCCCATCACTCCACCACCTCACACACACCCCATTATCACAACCCACCCCTCCCAATACCAAGTCCTGCATGTAACACCAATGCACGGACCCCATCACAGACCTGCATGGACACCCATCACTAAAGCATGCACACTAGAGAGAATCACCTAGCCCACCAAATAACTACTCACACAAGGCTAAGCTGCCAGGGCAATAACAACCATAGAGGGCAACAAACCCATGCACAAGATGTCACACGCAGAAACAATAACACTGCATTTACATCCCCACAGGTCCCCCAGCCAATGTCACCGGAGAGGAGGTGCCAGCAACATCCAGTCCCCACCCAGAAGAGGCCCATAGTGATGACAGCAGCTCTGGATGCCTGGATCTGGATGACCAACCTGGCCAATCAGGGACCTCCGGACAGTTGGTTACCCAGCCACAGTCCCATACCACCACAGAGCCTCCCCCCTCAGGGAACACCACCACAGTACCCACCGAGCGGGCTCATACCTCTGTCCCAAGGACACATCAATAAGCAGTGTGTCCACCACTAAATGGACCCAGGCAACCCCACAAACACAGGATGATCAGGGACTGGGGTCAGTGGCAGTGGGCACACGGTTCAGGGGACAGAGGCACAGGACAACAGGGAAGCTGGGAGGACTGCTGTGCGACAGGGGGAGGTCAGGCCCAGGGAACCGACTCTCCAGGTGTGACGCCGTGAGGACCTGTGGCGCCCCACTTGCGGACCACGGTCAGATCGGCGGTCCGAGTCCTGGACAGCCGTTTCTGCCGCAGGCCGCGTTTTGAGCCACGTTTCGGCAGCTGCTTATTTTTTGGTCCACAGCGTGACCAGTCAATCTTTCTTTGGGTGCTGCTTCGCGCTGTGCCCGCTTTTCGCCCTTATAATCTCTCTTACCTATTCTTTCTGCCTTTTTTCTTTTTTCTTGTTTTCTCTTTCTTTATGGCTTTCCTCTTAGCCATCTTTTCTTCGTCCCAGGAGTCTGTGTTTCCTTCCCTGCATGCTTTGCTTCCTCTTTTACACCATGGATAGTTTTCCATTCACTCAAATGTGGCTTTTCCCAATTCAAGATGGTGTCTTTGGACCTTCCTGCGTGTCACTTCCTGTTTTCCAGTATATAAGCACAGTTGGTCTTCTGTTCCTTGCGTTGCAAACACTTCCGTTCTGGTGGTGCTCCTCGCTCCTGTTTCCGGTGATTTTTGGACTTCTCCTGTTTATTCTTGGCTGCAGTATTGCAGTTTCTAGTTTATATTACGCTTCTGTTTGTTCTTACCTCCTTTCCAGGAGTTCTGTGCTTCAGAGGCTTTCCCCAGGACTGGGTTTTTTTCCTCTGGGATTCCTTCTGGAGGTCACTGTCTGCTTGGTGTTACTCTATCAGCAGCACCGTAGCTACTGGAAAGTGTCGCCCTTACCTTGGTCAGTCCAGAACCAGCAAGAGACCAGGTGGTGTCTCGAGATTGACAAACAATCGCGGTAGGAAGCATTCAGATCGTGACACCAGGAGGCACTCACCAAGATCCTTGGAGCATACCACTATTCCCAGGAGACAATGGGCCAGATACAGGACAAGTTGCAGGAGACCCAGCGGCTGCAGGAGGGACAGTACCTGGGGATCAGGGAGGACTTGAAGGACATAAACATCACCCTGGTCACCATTGCAGGGGTGCTGGCAGACATGGCCAACACCATGAGAGAGGCAGTGGCATACCAGCGGACGCCTGACACTAGCCAAACCACTGAACAGCCTTCCACCTCCACTGCCGCTAGTGGACAGGAGGCCCCGCCACAGGACCAACAGGCCCCAGCACCTCTCCCACTGCAGAAGGAGAACCACCCCGCAAACAGTCCCTGCGATCCAAGCAGAAGCCAGAGACTATTGCCAAGACCCCACCAGGAAATAAGACTCTCCTGATTGTCACCCTTGTGTCCCACTCAGTCACCCTGTCCACCTTGAACTGCCATTGCCCCACTTCCTATTCCCCCTTGAACAATGCACCTGTGATCCACATAGACTGAACTATATCCTGGACATTCCTCCACCATCAGCCCAGCCCATTGCACATCCCCCTCTACATATTGGCACTTAAATAAACACCATTTGAATAAATACAAGTATGAAGTCTGTCAAATGATTGAACTATGTATTCGTTTACCAAGCTTTAAACACTGCAATACAACTGAACAGTAATGTATACATAGGAATGACCTGTAGTTGGCTGCAGTCAGCACACCAGGAGCGATAGTGGGGCACAAATATCTGAAAATAAAAATGCCAAAGGGTACAGTAAGTGACCATAGAAGTGGGCAAATCAGCCTGCCAGTGACAATGTCAAACACAAAGTATGGAAGTATTGTCGTATTATTGCACTTCTGTTGTCCTCATCCTCATCCTCTGTCTCCTCATCTTCACTATCCACAGGGTCCAATGCTGCCACACGCCCATCTCCAGCCTCATCCTCTTGCAGAAAAGACAGCTGGCGACGTAAGGCAAGGTTGTGCAACATACAGCATGCCACGATGATCTGGCAGACATTCTTGGGTGAGTAGTACAGGGATCCACCTGTTAGATGGAAGCAACGAAACCTGGCCTTCAGGAGGCAGATTGTCCTCTCTATGATTCTTCTTGTTCACCCATGTGCATCATTGTAACGGTCCTCTGCCCTTGTCCTAGGATTCCTCACAGGGGTCAGTAGCCATGAGAGGTTGGGGTAACCAGAGTCACCTGAAAATATCGAGGGACGACTGTTAGCCACACACAAACCCTTAGGGCCCACACCATACCCATACACCAACAGCAACTGGGTGGAAACCAGGGCTCACCTATTAGCCACACCCGGTGCCTCTGGAGTTGAGCCATCACATATGGGATGCTGCTATTCCTCAGGATAAAGGCAAATCCTTCACCTGGGGGAAAACGATGTAGCTGCGCATGTGTTTAATCAGGGCAGACAACACACTGGTCAGCACTATTGAGAACATTGGCTGAGATATTCCTGCTGTACAGCCCACTGTCACTTGGAAGGAGCCAGTTGCCAGGAAGTGGAGCATAGATAGGACTTGCACAAGAGGGGTGATCCCGGTGGGCTGACGGATAGCAGAGATTAGGTCAAGCTCCAATTGGGCACACAGCTCTGTGATTGCGGCCCTTTCCAGTCTATAGGTGAGGATAATGTGCCTGTCCTCCATTGTTGCCAAGTCCACCAGGGACCTGTACATGGGGTGATGTCTCCATCTCCTATTCATCCGCAGTGGTTGCAATCTAGGGGGCAAAACGGTGAGCAGCTGGTCAGTATTCCACATTTACAAACACTATACTGCATTGCATGTTGTGACTATAACAGTATATTGTTGGATAAGCCCAAATGGTGCCTATGTGTACTGTGACGCAATTAGGTGCCATGGCCTGCCCCTCCCCTAAAATGGCATCCTTCTGTCCTGTATGTAGGGACATGTGGAAATGAGGTAATTCCGCTGACGTTGTGCCTACAGCTACGGTGTACAACGCCAGCACAGTTACCTCATTTCCCCTGGTCCCACCTTACAGGTCGGGCAGCCGCCATTTCAGGGTGCCACATGGCAGGCAAACTAACTGCGTCACACCTATTTAGGCCAGGAATACAGACAGACAAAGGCACATAGAGAAAATTTAACTATTGTGCTAAACAGCCTTGTGAAACCTATGTGGTGTATGACCCTCTGCTCACCGTTCTCCTCCATAGGGCACATCCGCTGGGGCAGGTGATGAGATGGCGTCATCCTCCGGTGTACAGACCCCTGGTGGACCTCTCGACAATGGAAGACAGACACATCATTATCACTTACAGACTTGATCATGCAACAATCCAAGAACTGTGTGCCCAGTTGGAGCCAGACCTGATGTCAGCTATCCGCCATACCACATGAATCCCCCCCTCTAGTGCAGGTCCTGTCAATACTCCATTTCCTGGCAAGTGGGTCCTTTCAAACAACAGTGGCCATGGCATCAGGGATATCACAGCCAATGTTCTCTAACGTGTTGTCCAGAGTGTTATCTGCCCTGCTGAAACACATGCGCAGCTACATCGTTTTCCCTCAGGTGGAGGATCTGCCCAGATTGAAAGGTGACTTTTATGCCCTGGGACATATCCTCAACATCATTGGTGCCATTGATGGTACACATGTGGCATTTGTACCCCCTCCCCGCAGGAATGAACAGGTGTACAGAAACCGCAAAATCTAACATTCTATGAATGTGCAGATGGTGTGTTTGGCAGACCAGTACATCTCTCATGTGAATGCCAAGTATCCTGGCTCTGTGCATGACGCTTACATTTTAAGGAATAGCAGCATCCCGTATGTGATGGGGCAACTCCAGAGGCACCGTGTGTGGCTAATAGGTGAGCCTAAAGTCCCCACACAGTTACATTTGCTTTCTGGGTATAGGAGATTCCCTAATGTTTTGCGGATGTCTAACAGTTGTCCCTCAATATTTGCAGGTGACTCTAGTCACCCCAACCTGTCATGGCTACTGACCCCAGTGAGGAATCCCAGGCCAAGGGCAGAGGAACACCACAATGAGGCACATGGGTGAACTAGGAGGATAATAGAGCGCACCTTCGGCCTCCTGAAGGCCAGGTTCTGGTGCCTCCATCTGACAGGTGGCTCCCTATACTACTCACCGAAGAAGGTGTGCCAGATCATCGTGGCCTGCTGTATGTTGCACAACCTGGCTTTGCAACGCCAGGTGCCTTTTCTGCAGGAGGATGGGCCTGATGGTGGTCTAGAGGCAGCTGTGGAGCCTGTGGACAATGAAGAAGAGGAGGCAGAAGAAGAAGATGTAGACAACCAAAACAACGTCATCATGCAATACTTCCAGTGAGACACAGGTAACAGGATGGAACTGCTTCACACATCTCATACTATTGTAGGACCTAGCATAAATCTACCTTTTTACCTCTGTGTATGGTCCCTGACCTGTCACTTTGGCTTTCCATTTCACAGATCTGGGTCCCACTTCGTGCCCTCTGCTATGTTTACTGCTGGCCTACAACTGTGTAACATTGGTATGTGAACAAGTACATTGACATTGCTATCTTTCAGAGATGTTGCAATTACACATTTGTGAAAGCACAGACTGACTCCAGATTGTTTGGTGATTCAAGGGTGTTTATTTCTGTGCCAATAAGTGGAGGGGGTGTGCAATGGGCTGGGGTGATGGTGGAGGAATGTCCATGGTAGAGTCCAGTCTCTTGGTTTCACAGTTGCATTGTCCAATGGGGCATAGGAAGGGGAGCATTGGCAGTTTAAGGTGGACAAGGTGACAAAGTGGGACAGAAGGGTGACATTCAGGAGGGTCTTATTTCCTGGCAGGGGTATTGGCAATGTTCTCTGTCTTGTTCCTGGATCTCAGTGACCGTTTGCAGGCTGGTTCTCCTTCTGCAGGGGGTGGGTGCTAGTGGCCTGTAGTTCCTGTGGTGGTGCCTCCTGTCCACTAGCACCGGCGGAGGTGGAGGGCTGTTCATCATCCAGGCTAGTGTCAGGGGCCCGTTTGTGTGACACTGTGTCCCTCATGGTGTTGACAAGGTCTGCCAGCACCCCTGCAATGGTGACCAGGGTGTTGTTGATGGACTTCAAGTCCTCCCTTATCCCCAGGTAGTGTTCCTCCTTCAGCCGCTGAGTCTCCTGAAACTTGGCCAGTAACATGCCCATGGTCTCCTGGGAATGGTGGTATGCTCCCATGATGTTGGAGAGTGCCTTGTGGAGAGTGGGTTCCCTGGGCCTGTCCTCCCCCTGTCACACAGCAGTCCTCCCAGCTTCCCTGTTATCCTGTGCCTCTGTCCCCTGAACCGTGTGCCCACTGCCACTGAGCCCAGGTCCCTGATTTTCTTGGGTTGGTGGGTTTTCCTCGGCTCCCTGTAGTGGTGGACAAACTGCTTATTGGCGTGTCCTGGGGACAGAGGGATGGGCCCGCTGGGTGGGTGCTGTGGTGGTGTTTCCTGAGGGGGGAGGTTCTGTGGTGGCTTGTGACAGTGGCAGGGGAACCGACTGTCCAGAGGTCCCTGATGGGCAGGGCTGGTCATCTTGATCCGGGCGTGCAGAGCTGCTGTCATCACTGTGGGCCTCTTCTGTGGGGGGGCTGGATATGTCTGGCACCACCTGTCCGGTGACGTTGGGTATGGGTCCTGTTGGGGTGTAAGTGCATAGTTTTAGTATCTGTGTGCCATCTTGTGCATTGGGTGAGGTACCCTCTACTCCTGTGCTTGCATCATTTTGTTTGCCCTTTTGTGATAGTTGGTTTAGGGTCTGTGTGGGTATCTGTACTGGACATGCTTTGGTGATGGTGGTCCATGCATAGGTGTTGCATGCAGGGCCTTGGTATTGGGATGTGTGGGTTGTGATAGTGGGACATATGTGAGATGATGGAGTGATGGGAGTGAGGGTAAGGGTGAGGGTATGTATTGGCATGCAGGTGGGGTGGGGGGATATAGTAGTAAAGATATAACATACCAGAGTCCAGTCCTCCTGCTACTCCTGCGAGGCCCTCAGGATGCAGTATTGCCAAGACTTGCTCCTCCCATGTTGTTAGTTGTGGGGGAGGAGGTAGGGGTCCCCCGCCAGTCCTCTGTACAGCAATCTGGTGTCTGGATACCTCTGAATGCACCTTCCCCCGTAGGCCGTTCCACATGTTCCTGATGTCATCCCGTGTTCTTTGATGCTGTCCCACTGCGTTGACCATGTCCACGACTCTCCGCCATAGCTCCATCTTCCTAGCAATGGAGGTGTGCTGCACCTGTGATCCGAAAAGCTGTGGCTCTACCCGGATGATTTCCTCCACCATGACCCTCAGCTCCTCCTCTGAAAACCTGGGGTGTCTTTGAGGTGCCATGATGTTGTGTGGGGGATGTGTGAGGTGCTGTTTATTGTGCTGTGTGAAGTGTTGTGTTAGTGTGTGTTGTTTGAGGTGCGTGGATGTTGTATGAGTGATGGTATTGTGTGCCTGTGGATGCTGGTGTTGTGTTTGCTATTCTCTCTCTCTCTGCTTTTTCAAAAAATGTCGTTGTAAGGGGTTGTGGGTAATGTGGCTGTGTGTTTTATAGTGTTGTGGGTGTGGTGTGTGTATGTGTATCAGGTGTGTGTATTTTAAATTGTCCAATGTGGTTGTGTTTTGTAAATGTGTGTTTTTTTAGCGCGGCGGTGTGTACCGCCAATGGATTACCACGGTTGTAAGACCGCCTCGTTGATTCGTGGTTCGTGATAGTGTGGGTGTATTCTTGTTGGTGTGACGGAGTAGGTTTTGGTATCGCCAGTTTATCACTGACCTTTGGTGTGGCGGACTTGTGTGGGTGCCTGTATTGTGGCAGATTCCAAAATGTGGGTCGAAAGACCTGTAGCAGAATTCTGCTGCCACAACGGTATGTTGGCGGTCTGCAGCACAGCGGAAAGCGGGATTTACCGCCAGGGTTGTAATGAGGGCCTTATTCTTTTTTCTAGAGGACCTCTACTAAATCCTTCAGTATGTTGACATCTTCTCGCATTTCCGAATTCCTTTGAGATTTCATTCCAACCATCCTTATTCCTGATTTAGAATTCTGACTAGATGATTTGAGAATTATTTCAAGTTTAGAAGAGAGAACAGGCATTTCCTTATGGAACACCTACTCCTAATTCTCAGTTTCTGTATTGCTGCGGTTTTTATTGCTTTTTACCTTAATTTGATAAGACTGAACCACCTGGCATATCTCATCCTGCCAGTTGTAATTCTGTATATTTTCTATATTTTCATGACCTGCATGTATATTGGATTGATTAATGTTTGGAAATAAATCATTTAACTTAAATTTCAGATTTTTGGTCCCTTTTGTGTGGCCAAATGGGCTTAATCTAAATTGTTTGACATAATTGATTCCCCCATCATCTCCATCAACGTAAAAATATCTGTCAGGTGAGAGACTAAAAAGACGCTTCATGCGCGATGGCCGTTGTGAATAAGGCCAAGATGTAAACCAAAACGGAGCATGATGGGTAATGTACATTTCTTTTCTAGTGTAGACAACAGAAGAGTAGAGGACAGTCAAAGCAGTATCACGTATTGGGCCTGAAGACATAATAGAGAGATGGAAAAAATCAAGTATAGAGTAGGGGTGGGACACGTGCATGGAGTTCAGCTCTATGGAATTCTACGGAGTTTTCTTGAAATTTCTGCTATTGACAAATCAGTGAACGCTTCCTTCGTTCTGCATTGGATCCATTACAGGAGAGCTCTCAGGGAGGGGGCATCTTATACACAAATTACTAACGACATATGCATTGCACTCAGGTACACACACACATGGAAGTACAACAACACACAGATCACAGCTGTTGACATCATCCTTCCCACCCACAGTGCCGTTATGCCTGGTGCAGTTATGACAGAGCCGCCCCAACCCCGTCTTTGCTCTCCTACTGCCCCCTTTGCCCTGCCGGAGCAGCCGCCTGTTCTGCGCTCACCTCTCAGAGATCGTTCTCTGTCGCCATCCTTCTTCCTCCTCCTCCTCCTCCTACGTTGCCTTTTTCCCTTCTGGCTGGCAACAATCAGCACCACCAGGGCTGCCCTTCACCGTGCGGCCACAGCAACGTCACGTTCTGGAGGCTAAAAGTTGTGCGGACACTACGGGATTCAAAAATGTAATCCTGGGATCAAAAAAACAAGAGGCAGCCATATCTGTGAGGGATAGGCGGTGGGGGGAACGGCAACAAGTGAAGGAGCTGATGTCTTTGGGTCTGTACTGGGCAAGAAGCAGGGCATCCATCTCTGCGAGGGGAACAAAACCCAGACGGCCATTTCTCTGAGGGCAATGGGGTGAATGTCTGCAAGAACCAAGGCTGATACCGTTTTGAGGTACAAGAAGCAGAGCAACCATGTCTGTGAGGACAGAGAGTGAATATCTAGACAATAAATTTTGGTGACACTAAACTAGACATCATGCTACTGGCTATGACTGATAACCTCACAGCCACATAGTAGGGATACGCCTGACTCTACCATGGGCACCACTTGTTTGCAATATTACTCGTAAGGTGACACAGACTATGGCATCTTAACACAAAGGGAGAGAAGGAGAGAATGTTTTTGTGTCCCCATACTACCTCTCCGGGATGTACAACAAATAACACCAAGAGCATGGGGTGTCACGCGGGTACAAAATAGAAATAAATTGTACTGGACTGTATGTATCTCCCCGAGTGCGGGACCTATATGTGTGCTGGATGTGGTTGTTGGAAGGGGCTAAGGAGAGTTTCTTCTTACAGACTAGGTGGTCTCACACACTATATAGTGTCATGCTTCATCATATTACCACCTACCCCCATCCAAGTAGGACAGTACCACCTGGACGAACACAACATAGTTGTTAAAAGAACTTGGAGGGAGTGCGGAGATAAAGTATATCTAGATAAGAGCGGGATCCAGTTGTACTATAGAAAGACTAAAGTCAGCTAACAACTCACCTGTGTGATAGTACACCTTTATTAGCGGTGATTGTTGGTGAGATTAAAAACAAAAAGGGGACGCTTCAAGAGAATAATGACTCGAAGAGTCACCAATAAATCACTGGCCAACATGTTTCTGTCCACTAATTAGAGCCAAAGGAGGTCTGGGGCATTCATCAGGGCCTGTGATCCCTAATTTCATGTGCTATGGAGTCATGTGTTGAACGAGGGGGCTACCTCAATAGGAGGTGGCTAAATACATATGAGATATAATATAGTGTTAAGGCCTACCTGTGGATTGATTAACGAGGGGGGCCTGAGGGTGAAAGAGACTAATACAATGAATATAACATGCATATTACATGTACGTGAGACTAAACACGGCAAGCCACTGCACACAAAAAAGTATAGAAAGCGAACAAAGCTTGCTACAACAGGCGAATAACCATGCAATACATTAAAACTCATCACTCTAGGTGATTTAGGGAGTGAGGATTCGACCAAGTACTACGAGAAAGGAAAATACGGTCTCTTACCCTGTGATTATAGGGCAAGTAGTCCCTGGTCTAGGGGAGGTGGAGTGTCCCCTTGTAGTCACACTCTACATACAGGGGACAATCAATATGAACGGAGGTAAAATACAAAGAGTGACAGAAGATGAGCACTGTTAACAGGAGAGTGAGTCGGTGGGAGGGAAGTACGCTTGGAAGGCCGAGGTGCAAGTTCAAACAAGGGCCTAAAGAATACCACAAATGTTGTCCCACACATTACGGCGAACATCGGTGAGGTCCCCTCTTTTGGAGGAGTATGGCATGCCTGAAGTTTCGGTCAGCCTGGCTGGGTAAGCTCGCTGGTGAACTCTGCTCTGCCGGCGACTTGGGGAGTTGTTTTTTTCCAAACACCAAGCTCTGCTTGGAGAGCAGAGTGCCAAAACTCCACAGACTCCACCAGCGGAGCGGACTTCACCGTTAGCTCTTAGTATAGAGATTCACAGTTGATGGGGAGAGAATTGCCAGAAGTACGTTTTGAGACAGGATCAGTTTTAGAGACACACAGGCACCTGACCTGCTGAAATCTGTGAACCCAGCAATAGGTCAACGTCTATCTTCAAACCCAAATTTTATACTTTGTAGGGTGGAGGGGGTCCCTGTCCTAATTCAGGTGCTCAAAAAGTGGGGCACCATAGCTCCTCCCTGCATGTGACAACTATGATTTTAGTTTTAGCAACTTTGAGCTCCAGTTAGATAATTCCCATCATGTCCTCTTGGAACCGCACCACAAGGCTTCTCGATCCCCACCCAGCCAGAGGAGGATATGAGTGTCAATGGTAAATATAAGGTAGTAGCAGCCGCAGAGCTGCATAAAGTAAGCAAGAGGTGCAACTTACAGGTGGGGCAAGCTAAGTGACCAGGAGGAGCCCAAGGAAAGGCCATTCATCAGATTAGCAGGGTAAGAGGTGAAGGGCGGGAGAAGACTTTCTGAGTGTTAACAGGCAAGGTGGACTTAGTCCAATTAAGGCCTGAGTCACTGATGCCTAGAACTGCAGAGTACAGCAAAAATCATGCCTGGTGGTGTCAAAAGGAACTGATAGATATAGCAGTATCTTTATGGTGACAGCCAACTCCCAGCCACTATTCTTAGATCATTACAATTCGTATAGGCTACACCTGTTTCTTTCCCTCACTAATCTCCTGGTAGGTGTGTGGCTTGATGGACAGCATTCCCCAGGCCTCCCTGCCCTAATGCTTATCTTTGACTCCTTCTTCTATGATACTGACAAATGTTCCACTAGGCTGCTAATTTTTCATCGTACTCCTTTATGTGGGTGGTTAAATATTGGCTTAGCTTGCCTCCAACTTGGTCCTGCTTCTTCTTTAATCCACAAGAGATATGTATGTTGTATCTGCTACCATTTCTACAGCCAGCCCTCCATCCCATCTACATGCTCTGATTACATTTTTAGGTTTGGGTTTTGTAAGCATAGTGGTCATCGACTGTTTATAATATGCCTACAGGAAGCTTTGGGTAGTGCTCTTGTGTCTTCATCCACTCTCTTTCATTCATTGAATTGAGACTTTGACAGTCACACCCTGGTTCGACTTTGTGGAGAATTCGAATTGAGCCCTTGCATTGTAATACATAGGAAACAGGTTTACATTTATACAGTACAAAGAATCATCACACAACCTGTCACACCCACTCCTCTATTTCTCACATGCATTACTCTCAGCACTCCTCCTTCACCGAGCATCTCCTCTCACCCCTCTCTTTTTCTCCTGAGATGCTGCTCTGATGTCAGCCAACCCTCTTTCACCCTTTGCTCCGGTCACTCAACCCTTTAGCTGTCTCTCCTCCCACCCTTAGTTCTAACCACATCCCCTCATCCAGGGAACCCCAATGCTGTGTGCCTCTGACCTTCCTGTGTAGTGTACAACCATTCAAACCCAGGACTTGCCTTGCTGTCACAGCATTGTCCTGACTAGATGCAAGTGCACGGCAATAACTGCGGGCTCCGACTACAGCCGCAGCCGTGCAGCTCACCCAGGCACGGCTCCTCACGGGGCACAGCAGTCCAGATCCCCCACTCTGATGTCAAAAGAACACAGCTCTCACGTTTTCCAAATTCATAGGTGTGAGAACTACTTAGTATATTGATGATGTCAAAGGAAGTGATGTCACACAACTATTGGCACTTATGACATCATAGGAAGTCACATCTGTAAAATGTTAAAAGTGTGCAGAAAAAATGTAAAATGAATGAAATAACAGCAAAACCTCACTAACGTAACTCTACAAAAAAAACGTTATCAAATAGATATAATGCGCAGGTATTTGTTTGGAAAATCTATTACCGCCAAACTGTGAAAGTGTTCTCAGACGCAGTTCAGGTACATCATATACTAAAGTGAAATTCAGGTTCAAAATTAACAATTTGGGCCTCAATCTGGGCTTTGGAGCATTGCTGGGCAGCGTTTAATTTGAGCCTGTGTTTCCGGTGCTCGCACCGGCCCTTATTTGTCAACACTGGCACTTATGACCCCTGCCACATGGTGGTGCTGTTTGTGTAACTTAAAGATGAGCATTACAAATTTATTAATTCAATATTGTTAGAAATGGGTCTCTAGTTGGCAGTGGTTTGCTCTAGTCAGGATAAGGGAGCCACATAGATAAGATAACCCCTGCTCACCCCCTTGGTGGCTTGGCACGAGCAGTCAGGCTTAAATCCAACATACACAAGTAAAGATACCAATTTTCAAAGATTTAGGGGGTCATACTGACCCTGGCGGTAAAAACCGCCAGGGCCAACGACCGCGGGAGCACCGCCAACAGGCTGGCGGTGCTCCCATGGGCATTCTGACCACGGCTGTACCGCCGCGGTCAGAAACGGAAAACCGGCGGTGTACCGCCGGTTTCCCGCTGCCCTGGGGAATCCTCCATGGGGGATTCCGACCCCCTTACCGCCATCCTGTTCCTGGCGGTTTTGACCGCCAGGAACAGGATGGCGGTAACGGGTGTCGTGGGGCCCCCGTAACAGGGCCCCACCAAGATTTTCAGTGTCTGCCATGCAGACACAGAAAATCGCGACGGGTGCAACTGCACCCGTCGCACCCCTTCCACTCCGCCGGCTCCATTCGGAGCCGGCATCCTCATGGAAGGGTGTTTCCCGCTGGGCTGGCGGGCGGCCTTCTGGCGGTCGCCCGCCAGCCCAGCGGGAAACTCAGAATTACTGCGGCGGTCTTCTGACCGCGTAGCGGTATTCTGCCGGCGGGACTTTGGCGGGCGGCCTCCGCCGCCCGTCAAAGTCGTAATGACCCCCTTAATCTAAATATATGTTGGACCTGGCCCTTTTTGCAAAGCCATCCCCAAATGTTTTGCCTCCTTCCTCCTATTTTTCCTGACCTGTTTTGTTGGCTTTAAAACTCTGAGCACTTTACCACTGCTAACCAGTGCCAAAGTGCATATGCTCCCGGTGTAAATTGTACTGTTGATTGGTTTATCCATGATTGGCATATTTGATTTACTGGTAAGTCCCTAGTAAAGTGCAGTAGAAGTGCACAGGGCCTGTAAATCAAATGCTACTGGTGGGCCTGGAGCACTGGTTTTGCCACCCACATAAACAGCCCTGTAATCATGTCTCAGACCTGCCACTGCAGTGTCTGAGTGTGCAGTTTTAAACTGTAAATTCGACTTGGCAAGTGTACCCACTTGCCAGGCCTAACCCTTGCCTTTTCCTACAGATACGACACCCCTAAGGTAGGCCCTAGGTAGCTCCATGGGCAGGGTGCAGTGTATGGTTAAGGCACGACATATACTAATGTGCTTTATATGTCCTGACAGTGAAATATTGCCAAATTCGTTTTTTACTGTTGCAAGGCCTATCTCCCTCATAGGTTAACCTGGGGGCTACCTTTAAACATGATTAAAGCGTAGATTCCCTTTGGGAGCAGATAGACATGTGGAGTTTGGGACCTCTGAACTCACAATTTAAAAATGCATCTTTTAGTAAAGTTGGTTTTAAGATTGTGTGTTTGAAAATGCCACTCTTGGAAAGTGGGCATTTTCTTGCTTAAACCATTTTTGTGACTCTGCCTATTTGTGGATTAACTGTCTGGGTTAGTTTGACAGTTGGGCTGTTTGCACCTCTCTCCAGACAGTGACACAAAGGGGGCTGGGGTGTAGCCTGTATATTCTGATGAGCCATCTGTGCTAGGAGGGAGGGGAGCAGTGGTCACTCGAACCTGAAAGGGTTGTGCCTGCCCTCACACAATGCAGTCTCCAACCCCCTGGTGTGTGCCTGAGACCTTGCCTGCGCAAGGCAGGATTTCACAAACAAGTGAGACTTTCCTTTGAAGTAAGCATACTTCAAAGGCCAAAATGGGTATAAGAAGAGGACCCAAAACCACAGACTTTGGACACTTCTTGGGGTAGACACCCTACCTCACAGAGACTTCTGGATAAGAAACCTGCTGGTGAAGAATCCCTGAACCAGACCTACCAAGAGGAACTGCCTGGCTGCCCAAAGGACTCACTGGGACTGCTCTTCTGAGAAGGACTGCTGCCTTGCTGTTGCCCGCTGCCTTGCTGCTCTCTGGCTGGGCTGAGAAGTGCTCTCCAAGGGCTTGGATAGAGCTTGCCTCCTGTTCCCTGAAGTCTCAGGACCAAAAAGACTTCACTCTTGTAAGTGGACTCCTTGTGCGGTGAAATTTCAATGCACAGCCTGCTAAAACGATGCACAGCCTGCCCCGCGGTGAGAAATTCACCGAACGCCGAACTGGAATGACGCAGCCCGACTTCACAATGAGAAGATCGACACAGCACCTGCGTAGGGACTGGAACTTCGACGTACGGGCCACCGGATCGACGCACAGCCGACCCGGGACGACACAGACCGACTTCCAGAGAGGAATCGACACAGCACCTGCCATGCAGGAGAAATTTCCAAGCAACGCCCACTGGATTGACGCAGCGCTTGTGACTTCACTCCGCAAACCCAGGATTCCACGCACCGTCCCCGGGGTGCCAGAAAACCCCGAAGAGGAACCAAGTCCGCGCACCAGAAATTGACGCAAAGCCTTCCCCTGCGTGGAAAATAATGACTCAAGTCGGTGTGCGAAGGGCCGAAACCGATGCACACCTCCCTATTTTCCACACAAAGCCTCCTCTGCGGTCCCTTGCAGAGATTTTGAACGCAAACCAGGTACTTTGTGCTTGCAAGAGACCTTTATTGTTTTTAAGAGACATTTATTTGTTTTTCAAAGACTTAAGACACTTTATATCACTTTTACAGTGATATCTCAACATTTCTTATTGCATTTGAATTGTTTTGACCTGCATCTTACCAGATAAATATTATATATTTTTCTAAACACTGCGTGGTGTATTTTTGTGGTGCTATATGGTGGTATCGTATGACTTATTGCACAAATACTTTACGCATTGCCTTCTAAGTTAAGCCTGACTGCTCAGTGCCAAGCTACCAAAGGGTGGGCACAGGATAATTTGGATTGTGTGTGACTTACCCTGAGTAGACGTACATGAGGGTCCTTGCTTGGACAGGGGGTAACCTGACTGCCAACCAAAGACCCCATTTCTAACAGTAGAGCTCTTAGAAACACAATAGCTCTAACTGGGGCTATCATGACATCTTGACAGAGTCGCTTCCAACAGTCTGATGCTACTCTTGAGGAAGTGTGAGCCAGTCACGGATATGCACAGACTCCAGGTACAGTACCGTTAAAAACAATGAGGAAATAAAGCTGTTGCACGGAGTTCAGGCATTGCTGGGGCCTGCGCAGCGTTGGTTCCTTACTGCTAATGAGGAGGTGAGGCATCAATACCTCTAATGCTAGGCAGGGGAGGAGAGGCATCAGTTCCCTACGGTTGCAAGGGAGGTGATGAAGCGTCGATGACAAGCCATTGGTTCCTTATGATAATGCGGAGTTGATGAATCCAGCAAGTCAAAATGCAAAGCATCAACTTTGCGGTGTCACAATCACACCACTGGGCCGCAAGTGCTGCGGCGGAGTCGGGTGTCATGGACATCAGTGACACAGCACTTGAAACTCACACTGTGGCAGGACTTCAGAGACGCAGCGGCGGCGTCGGGGCTCTGTTGCAGATTGCGGTCGTTGCATTCAGCAGGGAACCCGGCTCCAGGGCAGGCACAGAGTAAGAGAGTGGCACTGGTTCCGAAGTTGCTCTAGAGTCATTGTGCTTAGTTTCTTCTTGGTTGTGCCATAACTCACTTCCAAGGGCCCTGGATTTGGCACCACATAGCAAGTCAGGACTCTCAGCAAGAGAGCCCAGGCACTGGCAGGTGAAGATGTTGATGGCCCTAAAACTGAACTTGAGGCAAGTTCAGTTCAAGCCCTTTGAAAAACTTGGAAAGCAGGAAGTAGAAAGCCAAGTCCAGTCCTTTCACTTCCAGGACAGAAGCAGCAAGCAGCAGGCCAGCACAGCAAAGCAACAGGCAGAGCCACAGTTCCTCCTACAGCATCCAGCTCTTCTTCCTAGCAGAATGTCATCAGTCCAGAAGTGATCTAACTATGTGGTGTCAAAGTTCCAGTACGTATACCCAATTTCTGCCTTTGAAATAGGCAAACTTCAAAGAGAAGTCTTTGTAGTGCACAAGACCCTGCCTTCCCAGCCCTGGCCCCAGGCACACTACAGGGGGTTGGACACTGCTTTTGCAGGGACAGGCACAGCCCTATTCAGGTGCAAGTGTCAGCTCCTCCCACCACTATAGCTCAGTACGATGATTCAGTCTGGTGATAGGCCATCAGGATATGAAGGGCACATCTCAGCTCCTCTTGAGTGACTGTCTAGAGTGAATGCACAAACAGCCCCACTGTCATCCTGCCCGAGACATGTATTCCACAGACAGACAGAGGAACAGAATGGTTAAGCAAGAAAATGCCCGCTTTCTAGAAGTGGCATTTTCATACCTAAAATTCAAAAACCAACTTCACCAAAAGAAGTATTTTTAAATTGTGAGTTTAGAGACGCCAAGTTTCAGATCTCTATCTGCTCCCTATGGACAATTACACTTAAAAGGTATTTCAAGGCAATCCCTATGTTATCCTATGGGAGAGACAGGTCTTGCAATAGGGAAAAACAAATTTAGCAGCATTTCACTATCAGGACATGTAAAACACACAAGTACGTGTCCTACCTTTGAAATACACTTAACCCTGCACTTGGGGCTGCCCTGGGACTACTTTAGGGGTGACTTACATGCATGGCATGGATGTCATTTAGGGGTCACCAGAGGTTGCAACTGCGACCCCTGGCTTGCCCTTTGCGCCCCCTGGCACTGCCTTTGCGACCCCTGGCTTCAAAGGTAGCAAATTCAGCACCAGGAACACAGTGGCAGCACGTCCCTATGGACTTCAGTTTGGGGCTCCACTCTGTTTTCTGTACATTTTCATTACCCTATTAGTGAATAATAATATATATTATTATTAATAATATATTATTCACTATTAGGGTAAGAAAAATGAGGTACAATTAGCTGGGAATATGCCCTTCCATGGCAGCTGAAGTAAGTAAAAATACTTTTAAATGTATGTTGTGTGCATGTTTGCGAATGAGAGTGTGTTTATGTGAGATAGTGTGTGTGTGTAAGTGTGAATGTGTGCATATGTAAGAATATGTGTGTGAGTGAAAGTGGAGGTCAAAGGGCATGTGATGTGTATCCCTGGCATTTTGGTGAATTGGCGTCCATTTTTACATGTAGTAAAATGGAAGGTTGGGTGCACTTGCCAGGTTGAAATGGCAGTTAAAAACTGCCCACACAAACACTTCAGTGGCAGGTCTGAGACATGTGTACAGGGCTACTCATGTGGGTGGCACAATCAGTGCTGCAGGTCCACTAATAGCATTTGATTTACAGGCCCTGGGCATACATGGTACACTATACTAGGAACTTACTAATAAATGAAATATGCCAATCATGGATAAACCAATCGCCAATACATTTTAGACAGAGAGCATATGCACTTTAGCACTGGTTAGCAATGGTAAAGTTCCCAGAGTCCTAAAGCAAACAAAAACAGGTCAGAAAAAAATAGGAGGAAGAAGGCAAAAACTTTGGGGATAACCCTGCAAAAAGGGGCAGGTCCAACAAATATACTATAAAAACAACTATTACAATCTGCCCAATCAATTCTTGTATCTTTTGGGAACTCAACAGGTTGAATTGTCACACTTCAGCATTGTGATGGTTATAAATTGCATAGGTACTGTCATTGGCAGCCCTGACAGTAGCAATGGGTGGTGCAAGCTGCAGTGGTCTTGTGACGAGGGCCCTGGCACTTATTTATTTACAAATGAAGCAGTGCTGTTGGGCCCACTCTGTGATCACACCTGCCTTAGTTCTGTGTGTATGTGGCGCTGTTGGAGTCCAGATCAGTGTGCCCCAGGATGTTATCAGACAGTAAACCATTACCACAGCATACAGTTTTGCCATCCTGCCCTTCTTCAAAGTTTGGAAAACCTCAGTCTGGGCATCTATACATGTCAACAGACCAGATTCAGATGGGAGGCTCCCAATTTTTGAAGCCAAAAATGACTTTCTTTTTGCAGACTTCTGCCTAAAATTGCCTCTGCTTCAATACATGTGAATGGGGAGAATACATTACCCCACTTTTTTCAAAATCTCCTACTTTTAAAATGTTGGCATGCATGGGCATCTGGGCTTCCATAGCAGCACAACTGCCATGTACGTACATACATTCACTCTAAGGAGAAAGGTAGCCAGGCAGCAGTTAAAGGGTCCAGATGGACTGACCCGGGCAGGCCACTGCACACAGAACTGCTACAGTCAGTTCAAGATAGTTCTGCTCACCCGATGGTCAAACTGTTCCATCTGTCTCCCTCACATCTCTCTGTGCCATCCCGATGTAGCCATATAAGGCCTAGTGGCATAACATCAGCAGCCCCTCAGGTACGGGGGCCCAAGCTCCAGGGGCCCCCTCAACAGCAGCAGTCACACACCGCACACTGACCGACACTGGGCACGGGCGGCAGGCCCCTGAACTGAGAGCTCCTGACTGGGTTTGGGTGTTGGGGGGCATCAATGTACTTTGCAGGGGGACCCCCTCAAGTTGTGTTACGCGACTGATGTGGCTCACTGAGGCTTTGGTGGGCCACACTAATGGTATGTGATGACATAGTCATGTGTGTCGTAGCCCACGCCGCCGTGGCTTCTGCAGCCACAAAGTTTGTGAATAAGTTAGGATGATGTGGTATCTCTTGAAGTAGCAAGCTTCTATGACTTGTTAGCAAATCTGTCAGTGGGGCTCATAATAAAACAAGCATTTGCAAAGCCAAAAGGTTTCTCCTTTGTTTTTTTCTTTTGCATTCTATCTTACTATCGAACTGGATTCTATACATTTAAACATTAAAAAAAAGGTTATAATAATGTTTGCTTTAAATTTGATAAACGGTTAATAGTTGTTTATGTTGTGATGTATGTTGAATGAATAAATAACATAAACAACTATTAACAGTTTATCACATTTAAAACAATCATTATTATAACCTTTTTATAATATTTAGAATCCAGTTCTATAGTAAGATAGAATGCATTAGAAAAAGCAAAGATGAAACCGCTAGTATCCCATAGGCGTGACACAAGTTTGAATCACATCATTAATGCCTGGGTCAGATCTCTGAAAACACATATCGTGAAATGTGCCACATGTATGTTTAAAGCAACCGACCAAGAAGAAATGTTGGAAAATTAGCTTTGAAGCAGAAAAAAAACTGTAGATTACATACTTTATTTTCGCCCAGCAAAAGAAGTGAAACATCCTTACATTTTAACATAGAGTTGAATTTTGCCTTAAGCTTTATTGATGGAAACACATAATTTCAACATTTGACACTTCGGTTGCGACCCCAAGGCAGAATAGAGAACGGTGGGGATGGCATGGATGTGCCCCCCCAGGCAGAATAGTGAATGGTGGGGAGGTTTCACATGTGCTCCCAAGGTAGAATAGTGAACGTAGGGACGCCTTGCATGGGCCCCGCAGGCAGAATAGGGAATGGTGGGGACGCCTCGCATGTGCCCCCCAGGCAGAGTAGTGGACAGTGGGGTCTAAACGGGGGGAACTGGAGGAGCACGCAAGAGAGAGAGTGAGAGATGTTCCCTAAAGCACCATCACTGCAGAAGCAATCCCGCCTCAAGTTAAACAGCCTGCTGAAACAGATCCGACAATTGGAGACTAAGCAGCCCGCTTGATACATTATGTAATCATAAAGAGCTCCAACACCTTCAAGTTGCCGGCCGCAGACACAGCGACATGCCCTATCAACATACTGCCACGGAGGGCAAAGCAAAAGAAATAAAAGAAGTACCTTCAGTGTGGTCCCATAGAGGAAGGACACTTGCTACTGTCCTATAAGAATTGACATGAAGGAGTACTTGGTCCACAGGCAACCTGACAGCAAAGAAAGCAAGCATTTGCAATGCAGCGGGTCTCGCGTTTGCTTATGTTCGAGCTGATCGCGTTGTAAACTCCTAACCCGACTTTTCACCTATCAGCAAAAGTGCATTTATGTACGTAAACCGAAAAAGTGCATATAACTATGTAAAGCGCCCGACTTCTGGCAAGCGAAATCGCGCTAGTAAATTAGAGAAAAAGTAGTCCACGAGCCAGACAGAAAACAGCGAGCCTCGCATGTTTTCTGTACTTGGTCGATGCGCGCGAGGAGGGCTAGCCACTGGAAAAGGCATGACGTATGCATGCCTTCGACTAATGAAAGCAAGCAGATTTTAATAGGCAAGCCCACTAACCAATGAAAAACACTGACGTGACTTCGACAGGGCTCTGAGCCCTTTTCTAAACCCTAAAGCGTCTTGCTGCGATACGCATGCTTGAGCGCATGCAACGCAGGTTCGACCCTAATAAAGACAACAGAAAGTGAAGCAGGACAATGTGGAGATGGCGTGCTGGCCAATCAGAAGCACATAAATCAGAGCTGCGTTGGTGTAAGTCAGAGGTAAGTTCAGGTAAGTAAGAGGCTGGTTTCAAGCCCCTTCTAAGTTTATTGACTAACAAAAGATTTTGCAAGTATGCGCGCAAGCGCTTGTGCAGAAAAAACCTAAAAATGACTACTGCATTACAATTTGTGTTATTCTCACGTTCTTAGTGTGAGACAAAGTCCACACTTCAAGGCAGAGGTACAGGCTGCACTGGATCCCACCAGGTCTGCAGTCCAAAAAAGTATCCTGCACAGAATCCACTAGGAGAGGGTAATTTACACACTGCACGTGGCTTTATTAGGAGTGACTCGTAAGGCATATTTTTCCCAAGTTAATCTCTAGTCTGTAATTGACTGATAGTGCAGGCTTTTGAACTACAGTGTATGTATAGCCCGTTTATGGAAGATGTTATTTTTAGAGGGAAATAGAAGAATGCCGTTTACATTTAGATAAACCCACAACAAGCCTGTTTTCCTTGAATGGATTCTGTAGATTCTGTGGTATCAGAATGAAGCTCAGTAACCTGTGCAGTTGGCCACCAGGTCAACCCTTACTTCCACCCGGCAACACAAATGTGCTGAAGCCGCTTGTGTGGAGTAATGAGGTTGCAGTTTATTCAAACACACAGATTAACTACAGCACTCACACGGTAAATCTCTATGTCGTGAAACAAAATGAAATTTCACTGGAAAATCCTCCATTATTTACATTCAGACGTCAGTATTGTCCTGTCTGGATGTGGTACATGAGGAGCTGGTGGTGCTATATAACAGATTCCTTGCTTCAACTTGCTACCAACCACTTGTCCTCTCCCATTGGCCAATGCACTGCAATTACCCAACAATTACATCACTCATGACATCTTCTTTGACCTCATTGATAATATCCCTGAGCATGGTGGGTGCGATTTACAGTTACCTAAGGGCACGAGTTATAGTTACTTGAGATAACTATAACTGGTGAATTTCAGTGGCTTTTAGAGTTTCAAATTGAACATTTAACCTAACTAGAGCATTACTTTAACCTTATTTTTTTGTCAGTAAAGAGCTAGTGTTTTTTTTACGTAAAGTAATATTTAATTACCATATGTGAATCCAACCCTGCAGTGCTTAACTATAACCAGTGCTCTAAGGTAACTATAACTCGTGCACTCGCCATGCACTGACAATTACCCCAGATATTGCATCACTCATGAGATGTTCTATAACATCATTCATAATATTACTGTAACATTTGCAGTAAAATTATTGATGAGCAAACTGTGCGTGGTGAGGGCGCAAGTTATAGTTGCCTTCAACCATCTTGATCCAGTGGCCTGTTGTGTCATTCACATATTCACGTTTGTCTTCACCTTCTACATGCTACTGCATGGGGCAATGGATCAGCCCACTTCAGTCAATGGCTAACTTCACAGTTAGGTGACAGCATTCTGCTCTTTCGAAAAAGCTCTTTCACAAACTCTTACTGTTTGAAGTGCTGCACAAATACTTTACCCATTGCCTCTAAAGTTAAGTCTGACTTCTATGTCCCAAGCCACCAGGGTTGAGCACAGGTTAACTTTTACTGGATACCTGACTTACCCTGACAAGGACTGTGGTTCCTGCTTGGACAGGGTGCATACCTCTGGCAGCCAGTAACCCCATTTCTAATACCGCCCCACCCCTTCCCAGTTCTGTTGCCACTGCATTTGCACTTCCCCAGGCTTCATCTTTCCCCGGTCTCCCCCTGTGTACACATGCAGAGAGCAGCCTTGCATAGCCTGTGTGAGGCCAGTCTGCACACCGACCACCCAACATTCTATGTCTCCATTCAGAACATCCCCCCTCTATGCATATCTCTCTAATTTACTCTATCAATGAATTATGGTGCTGAAGGATCTAACAATTGTTGAACAAGCTTCATGAATACTGACTCAGGTGAGGTAGTTCTACAACACTAGAGCTATGTAGCCGCAGGGCAGAAAGTAGTAGTAGCATCATTACAGAAGACTTCTGTGCTTTCACTCTTTCCTCATTCTCCAATCCTTTTCTTTCTCTTTCCTCTCCCCTCTTTAGGTTTTTCCTGCACAGACAAATCTTTTTGCTCACATTGCTCACTCCTGTTTGCTGTCTCATTATCACTACTTTCCTCTACCCCTGGTTTTCTGAGTGCTTTGCCTGCTTTCTGCCTCATTTTTACTGCTTTCTCCCTCCTTTCCCCCAGTTTTTCTGTGTCCTTTCTTCTGCTGTCTGTCTTGTTTTCACTGCTTTTTGCCCTCTTTCCCCCCATTTTTCTGAGTGCTTTCTCCTTTTTTCTGTCTCATTTTCACTGCTTTCTCCCTCCTTTCCCTCCATTTTTCTGAGTGCTTTCGCCTGCATTCTGCCTTGTTTTCACTGCTTTCTCTCCCCTTTTCCCTCCTTTTTTCGGAGTGCTTTCTCCTACTTCCGGCCTCATTTTCACTGCTTCCTCGCTCCTTTCCCCCGTTTTACTGAGTGCTTTCTGCCTCGTTTTCACTGCTGTCTCCCTTCTTTCTTCTATTTTACTGAGTGCTTTCTCCTGCTTTCTGCCTCATTTTCACTGCTTTCTCCCTCCTTCCCTCATTTTTCGGAGTGCTTTCTCCTGCTTTCTGCTTCATTTTCACAGCTTTGTACCTCCTTCCCCCATTTTTTGAGTGCCTTCTGCCTTGTTTTCACAGCTTTCTCCGTCCTTTCTCCTATTTTTCTGAGTGCTTTCCCCTGCTTTCTGCCTCATTTTTACTGCTTTCTCACTCCTTTCCCACTGTTATTCTTAGTACTTTCTCCTTCTCTTGCCTCTTTTTTTGCTTTTGCCCTCCTTTCCCGTTTTTCTGAGTACTTTCTACTGCTTTTTCCCTCCTTTCGTTCTCTGTTCATGATTTGTGTCCTCATTCCCGCCCATTTTCCCACCGCCCCCCCAGTCCCACCCACCACTCCTAGCACCCCCCCCTCCTTCCAGGACCTACTTAATGAAGGCCACAGTGCGGCTACGCCGCTGGCGCACCAAAGGCAACCCTACTGTGGCCAGCAACAGGACCCCTGGCTCTTCCACCCAACAAAGATACACCACCGCTGACCTCTGAGCCCCAGACCCCAGATGCACCAACCACTGCTGCCACTCATCCCGAGTACCACCAGAGTACCGTTCTCCTCTGGCCACTGCCGCCTTACCTTCCACACTAAAACAACCAACGCACCCGACACATCAACCAAGACCACCATGACAATACTCCAGTGCATCCTACTCAACGCACATCCACTAGTTAAACACGATACAGAAGTCTGGGACACGATCTCGCCCCTCACCACGGACATCATCTTCCTCACAGAAACCTGGCTCAAGGCCACCTCCACACCAGACATCACTACCGCCATTCCTGAGGGTTACACGCTAACTGTGGGGCCTGCAAACCCAAATATGCTCCGGAAACTACATCTGGCGTTTGATAAAGTGTCCCCTAAGCAAATCACCTGCCCTTGCATGGCCCAATGATTGTTTTTGCCTTTGAGAAATGTTTACTTGAGCCAATGCTTGTTTTAGAACTCGTGTAGGAATCTGGGGCATGTGTCAACTTGTTGCCTGAGCTTGTGGCATCCTCATGATTCATACTGGGTGCGGTCAGATACAGCAGCCTCATGATTCAGACTGGGTGTGCGCAGGTGACTCAGACTGGGTGGCAAGCTGCAGCAGGTATTTAAAGCCACACCAATCTTGAGGTGAACGCTTGCTGTCAGAGGTCTTCAGATGCAGACTGTGATTCTCTGCTCCTCCGTGCTTGTTCCTGGATCGTCTATTCCACAGTCCAGCATCACGGATGCCGATCAAAGAAAAGAAGAGATCAAGAAGATTAGCATCATAAAAGGTGGTAACGCGCTGCACATGCTTGAAAGGCTTTTTACCGGTTACCTTTGAGAGTTGATTGCTGGATGTTCAGTCAGGCAGCGTGCACCAGAAGGGCATGTTATCAGTGTCTTTGGTTACTTGGATACTTATTGTCTGATGAATATTAACACTCTATTGTTGTTAACTTGCAATGACAGTACAGATTTGAGCACATGTTGGACAATTGTTATTTTAACAATGTACTATGAATATGTTTGCTATAGTTGAGTTTTATGTAGCATTTTTGTGATACCAATCATTGCCTATGATAAAGAATAATGAGTGCTTGGCAAACACTAGTTTCAAAATGTGAATCAAAGGTCTGTTATTTCCATGTTTATTTGTCACTGTGATGTAACAGTGTTGACACCAATTACATACGAAAGTGAGCTTTAGTATATTAACCCTATGCTCTCAGTGTGGTTAAAACACTGAACTGTGTTCTTTCTGATAATAACACACTGCGCTGATTAATGCCTGAATATCTAAATACTTAAGAATGGATTTACATTCTTTATTGCCTGTTATATGTCTATGGTTGTGAGTGTGACTGTGTTTTGGAAAGTCTCATCAAGACCCAACGAGCAAGACGTACACTGAATTTCTGGAACACTTTAGGTAGCTCTTCCAGTGGGGCAACATTGGCTTGGGAACAAGGTGGGAATATATGTAGATAGTACAGAAGGCTAAACATTGTATCAGGTTGCAGGTTCAATACTGTTTCTTGAAGATCCCTAGAGAGAGGGGAGAGCCATCAAAAGCTGGAAAGGGGACCCTGGCAGGTACACCTAGTTTGTGGGATATGGCAAAGAGCAGTTTTAGTATATCGGTTTCATGAAAACTGTTACTTGACTAAATGTTTAATTCATCGTAGGAGATATTTGCTCTTCGTAGACCACCGGTAGCCATCCTGATCCTGCTAGGTGACATCCGTGTATCTCTCTCTCTCTCATCCATCCCCTTTCCCCCGGAACATTCCCAGGACAATCACGTACAAGTAATTAGGAGGCACGCAATGTCTAGGTGAGTTGGGAACAAGCAACTTGCGTCAGCATTGTGTCTCAGTGGGACGAACAGGTTAGTGCTTGACAATAGCACACTTGGAACAACACAACAAGCATGGAGTCGGAATCACCATTGTGTATAGGGACACCATCTGCTGCATGACATCCCCTGATGACCTGACACAGGTAATGGAACACTTCAACTTCCAGCTCCACACAAATGGTAAAAGCACCATAAGAGGCATCCTTGGCTAAAGACTACCAAGACCAGGCCTCAGCTTCTGCAATGACATACCGGAACTCATGGCCCCACAAGCTATTGACTCTGAGCACTACATATTCCTAGAGGACCCTAACGTCCACCTCTATGACCCCAGCGACCCCAACTTCACCAACCTCCTGGAAAACTTGAGCAACATCGACCTCAAGCAGCTTGTCACCGACCCTACCCATATAGCAGCATACACGCCCAAGCACATCTTCACCACCAGTGAGAGAGTCAGGTACACCCAAACCACACCACTCACCTGACCCGACCACCACAGTATACACTTCACCATCTCCAGACCCACACGAAGAAACTGGAAAATGGTATCAGAAGACCAGTGGAACAAAACTCTCTGCTCTCACCTCCCAGACTGTACACACGGTCCTGAACAAACAGCAAAGAGCTTCTACCAGGGGATCACAGAATGCACCGCCACCATCATCCCTGCCAAGATAGCTAAGGTCAAAGAACAAAGCAAAAGAGCAAGCTGGTTCACGGAGGAACTGCACTCCTCTAAATGCAACTGCAAACAAAATGAAAGGAAGAGGCATATCAGCAAAAAAAGAGAAGGCATCACCACCTTTGGGACCGCCCTCAAACAGAACCACCATCACCTGAAAGAAACCAAGAAGAATGCACTAGCAGACTGCATAAAAGCCAGCACAAACCACAGCAAAGAACCCTTCGCCATTGTGAAGGAGTTCACCAATCCCACAGCCAATGAGAATGACATCATTCCCTCCCAGGAACTGTGTCACATTCTTGCAAACTTCTTCTATGACAAGATCTTGGCTATCTACAAAAACTTTGAACGCAAACCCTCCACCAAAGACAGCATCAACCAACTCACATCTGGAAACTCCTCACCATGCAAGACACTATCTCTAGCCTTACTTCCGTACACTCGGGAGCGCCGATAGATTCTTGCCCCACCACGTCTTCAACCTCGGAAGCAAGGCAATCAGCGACGAGCTCAGGACGGTCCTGAATACCTCCATTACTGCACCCTCCTTCTCGGAGTTCTGGAAACACACTGTAGTGAGGCCCCTCTTAAAAAACACATTTGCTGGTTAAGACAAATTGAAGAATTACCAGCCCGTCTCTCTGCTCCCCTATCCAGCAAAAGTCCTCAAGAAAGTGATGAACTCATCCAACACCTAGAAGACTACAACCTCCTTAACCCCTCCTAATCTGGGTTTTGAGCTAATCACAACACTGAGACAGCCCTGATTGCAGCCACTGGTGACATCAGAGCCCTCCTGAATCACGGGGAACCAGCAGTCCTCGTCCTCCTTGCCCTTTTCACCATGTTTGACTCCGTCTCCCACCGTATCCTGATCAACAGTCTCCACCACATTGGGATTCAAGGAAACGCCCTCCAATGGATCACCTCATACCTCACCAGCACCTCAGAGCCCAAGATGATCATTTGTGGAATCCCTCAAGGATTGTCCCTCAAACTGACCCTCTACAACACCTATATCACAGACTCAACATCATCTCCTACGCCAATGTCACACACCTCATCCTCTTACTGACCAAAGATCCATTCACCACAAACGCTAACTTCAACAGATCCATGATGAACATAGTGGACTGGATATAGGACAACTGTCTCAAACTCAACACTGAAAATACAGAAGTCCTCATCTTTGGGAACAACACCTACCCATGGGCTGACACATGATGGCCCACAAAGCTCGGCACAGCCCTCGCCCCAACAGCCTAAACCTGCAACCTAGGCATCATACTTAATAGCAAGCTATCCATGAAGAAACAAGTCAATGCAGTCTCATCTGTGTGCTTCCAAACCCCTCACATGCTCCTCAATATCTTCAGGTGGCTTCCAGCAGACACCAGAAGGAAAGTCACGCAGGCCCTCATCATCAGCAGACTGCACTACGGAAACAACCTACATAGAAATCACAGCACACCTCTTGAAGAGACCTCAGACAATACAGAACTCAGTGGCAAGACTCGTACCCGCCCTCCCCAGAAGGACCCCCATCACACTCCATCTCAAAAAACGACACTAGCTCCCGATTCAGAAGAGCTGCCAGTTCAAGGTGCTGACCCAGGCCTACAAGGCCCTGCACAACGAAGGACCAGCATACATCAACAAATGTCTGACCTTCCACCAATCGATTAGACACCTCCATTCAGCTTCCCTCTCCCTCACAGACACCCCACAGATCCGTAGAGCTAACAGGTGGGTTCGCTCCTTGTCACACATGGCAGCCAAGGCTTGGATCAACCTCCCCCTGCACCACAGGACCGCACTGTCCCTTCAGCGATTCAGAAGAGAACTAAAGACCTGGATGTTCGAATGACATACAGCTCCAGCACCACGAGACACTCAAGGGTGATTTGCCTCGCTCTGTAAATGTTTGCCTGATTGATTGACTTACCATTGATTTGCTCCCACATCACTAATTTTCATGCATCCTATTCGCTGGTGCCTCCTCCTCGCCTCTGGCTTCCTCCTGGGCTTAAGTCTTCATCTATGACGTGGAGCTTGGACCAAGTAATGCTTCCTGCAGCCAGTGTCCTTCCACTGGCCACAGACCTCTTCAGGTACTATTTGTTTTTTTTACTCAACTGCAGTCCCTCTCTTACACTTTTATATACACTCTAGAAGATTGGATGTGTCTCTTGTCTGTCTCCCTTCCCTACTATTGCTTGTCAACCTTGGCCTCCTCCCACTGTCCATTCTTGGTGCTCCCTCCCTTGTGATGCCAGTAGCCCCTTGTCCCCCTTTCAGTTGTCCTTCGGTGCTATGACTCAGTGCATGTCTTCTTCAGCTGCAGGGGGTTACTTGTCCAAGTACACTCAGGTACAGACACCAGAAGTGCAGTATAAGAAAAGGGCATGGACACACAACCGTTTCCAAACATTGCAGATGGCTACCTATATCATTTCATGATGTCCTCTCCACCCCTCCAAAAACAAACACACACTCTCAAGCACCCCACTAACCAGACTTGTGTTTGCCCTCATTTTTTACCCTTGCCCTCCAAAGGAAGTTGCCTAAGTCCCGACTTGTTGCTTTCACTGATAGCTTGCTGAGTCTGCAGGAGACCCTGCACAGTGGATGCGTTCTCGCAGTGCATGTCTCCTGCGGCTGTCTAGCCAGTCTGAGGCACACTTGGCATGCATGACGTGGACCCTCGAGCTGTGACAGAGTTGTGAGGAAGAGGGTCTCAGAGCTGCTCTTGGGTTGCTCACTCTCCTTCCTTCCTGCACTGGAGGTCCGAGCTGAGGAAGCACGCTCCACCCCCTGACCCATGCTAAAACGGCGCCACCAGGACCTATACAGCTGGACAGAGAGCATCGAGTACAGCACAAGCAGTGATCTGCAGATGCAGACACTGGGCTGGTAGTGGCTAGGGCACAGCACTGGGAGATCAGAAGCAGAGCTGAGCACACTGCATCCCCTACAGCTTTCCCTCTGGAGATTTCTGCGAAGCATTGAAGGAACATGAGAAACACCTAAGTGTGTCAGAGTCTGTGCAGTATCGAGCCCACACCCATATCACTGCACTGCCCATTCAGAGGGCATGGCAGGCTTAGTGGTATTTTTGGGTAAAGTACAGCGCGCAGTACCAAACACAGTGGCGACAGAAGCACTTGATGTCCTGAATGACAGCTCTGTGTACTGGTCTTCTTGAGTAATGCAGTTCTGCAGTGATGAGCTATAGGGGAATCTGTTATGCCTAAAACCACATTTGTTAGTGACTTCCCCAGACCAAGCGGGCTTTCATATACTCACACCTGTCTGGATTCCCTGCCCACCACCCCTCGATCCCCTCTCACCTCTCTGTCCCTATAGGGCAACACTCTTTGTGTGAAGCACCTATGTCTGTGCTTGCACAGCTCCTGGTCGCAGCAGCTGTCTCCTCAATCGTTACGTGGAGGGACTTCTAGCATATCAGGAGGGAGGAAAAAAGTAAAAACAAGTTCCTCAGCATTCCCCCAGGTGAGAGAGGGGCTCATTGTATGGCCTGCCTGCAAGAAAACCAAGCTCATGGGACTTCTGTGTGTGGGGACGGTTGAGGCATGTTCAGTGTTCAGAAGAGAGACAGAAGGGTTTGTGCAGAACTTGAGGTTTCTGAGCGGCTAAGTTGCTTGTATCTCCACCTGTGAATGAATCATGAAGTCTCAATGTCTCAAAGTGTCTGCAACAAGTGTTTGCATATTGTTAAAGTGCTCATGTATGTGACTGTTTGTGCAGGATGTGTGTGCAAGGATTTATGTTTGTGTATGTCCTATTGTTTGTTTCAATGCATCTTTTGTATATGCTTATGTGCACATCTGTGTGTAATTATTGTATATCTGGATTACCATAAATGTAATTAAACAAAGGCAAAAATCTTGTATGAGTGTACATCCTTCTCTATGTAAGTATGAACGTGTGTGGTTAAGTGTAGGCATGTTGCAGTGTGTCTTTATGTTCATGTCTTCCATCCTTCAGTGTGCATCTGTGTCTCTGTGTTAATGTAAATTGGTCTGAGTAGGTGTGTGAGACATGCATCTGTATGTAGAAAGTCCATCTGCGAGTGCCAGTGTTAGAAATTGGGTCTCTAGTTGGCAAGGGTATATACCCTGTCCAAATAGGGACCACAATCCTAGACAGGGGAAGTCAGATACACTCCTCCCTAAATTAACCTGTGCTCATTCCCTAGTAGCTTGGCACAGAGCAGTCAGACTTAACTTAGAAGGCAATGTGTAAAGTATTTATACAACACGTATTTACAGTACACAGTAAAAGACACCAAAAGAAGACTCAATACCAGTTGATAATCCAGAGGTATGCAGTAGACAATAGATTAGGTTAATAAGCAGAATGAGTCTGTGGGTCACAAAACATACTTTTAAAGTAACTCACCTTGATGGGGGCACAGTATCCTCAGTTCTGTAGTGCCAAGACTAATAATGCCAGGGTGTGAAGCCATGCTCCATTCAGGGAGAAGAGGATCAGATTTGGAGGGAAAACTGAGCAGGCCCTCCCTTTATGGAAGACACAATACTGTGCCCCAGGTGATTTACGGACCGCAATCGTGGGTCTCCTGGCAATGCCAGGGCTTCCCCCGGAGTCCGGCTTGAGAAGCGCAGGCAGTGGCCCAGCAGGAGTGGCCCCCAGCAAGATCCTTGCAAGTAGGGGAGCAGCGACTGGGCTGAGGCTCGATACCCTGATGTTGTCGGGCTTCACACACGAGGCCCGTGTCCTTGTTAGAGAGTCGGGCTGGTATTCTTCTTCCTCTGAGGTTGGCGGGACTGGTGGGCGGGTTCTCTGGTGCCAACAGCCCTCAAGCTCACATTGGTTTGAGGAGGCTGCCAGTTGCACTGCGGCGGGGGAGCTTTGTAAAGCGGACACACGGCTCAGGCTGGCTTATGGAAGCTTGCAGGTCTCACGCACGGCTGTAGGGAGCTCTGGGGAGTGCACAGGCAAAATCAGCAATCCTGGCAAAAAGAGACACACAATACAACCTAAGCCCCAGTCTAGCATGGTGCAGTCTCAGGGTTGCAGGGGCAGGGCAAAACTTGATTAAATGCCCCACACTGGAGTCCTTCCTACAGTGTCTGGGCATGCTCTTGGATGGGGAAGCACACAGTGAGCAGGAAAAGTGCTGATGCAAGGTCCTTGATGTCCAGGGTACCTTGCAAGAAACCCAGGGGTAAGCCAACAACCCCGGGAGACTCTTGGGGCGCAAAGACAGCTAGAAGAGTACAGTCCTTCTCCTGTAAGGTAGGTGCAGCAGGCCAACACATAGAGCAGCAAAAAAGTGGCAGTCCTTCCTATAAGTCAGCACACAGCACTAGTACCCCAACACAGCAGTGCAGTGCAGAGTCGCAGTCCCTTCTAGTAGCATAGCAGTCCTTCTTCCTAGCAATGTCTCCTTGTCCCATTAGAGTTCTGATTTGGTGGGATTTGGGGTCCAGCATTTATGCTTCGATGACCAGGTTCTGGAAGAAAGGAGAAACTTCCATACCTTCCTTTGAAGTCCCCAGGGTCCCTTTCCTGCCCTCCTCGTCTCCAGACACTTAACAGGGGGGTATGCATCTCTTTGTGTGAGGAGAGGCACTACCCTATTCAAGAGTAAGTGTCAGCTCCTCCCTCTCACCTAACCCAGGAAGACCAATCATCCTGGTGATGGGCCATCAATATGCAAATGCCACACCCAGGCTCCCTTTGTGTGTGACTGTCTAATGGGACTGCACAAAGTCCAGCTGTCATCTACCCTAGACGTGGATTCAGAGACAGAAAGAGGCACAGAATGGTTGAAGTAAGAAAATTCCAGCTTCATAAAAGTGGAATTTTTGGACTTACAATTTAAACTCCAACTTCACCATAAGCTGTGATTTTGAGTCAGGGACACCAAACCTCAGGGACCTATCTCTTCCCAATTGTTAATTACACCTAAAAAGATGTTGTAGAGTAACCCCAATGCTATCCTGTGGGAGAGATAGCCCTTTTAGTAGTGAAAAACGAATTTAAGAGTTTTTCACTTTCTGGACATGTTAAACTTGAGTGTACTTGTCCAACTTTATAAATACACTGCACCCTGACCTTGGGAGTACTAGGGCCTACTTTAGGGGTGTCGTACATGCAATAAAAAGGAAGGGTTGGGTCTGGCAAGTGGGTAGACTTGCAAGGTGAAAATGGCAGTTTGAAACTGCACACAGGCTCTACAGTGGCAGGCCTGAAACACGTTTGAAAGGCTACTGTAGCGGGTGGCACAACCAGTGCTGCAGGCCCACTATTAGCATTAATTTTACAGGCCCTTGACACATGTAGAGTGCTTTACTAGGGTTAGAAAAACAGAGGGTCAGAGGGCAAAATGTTAGGGGAGACCACACCAAGGATGCCAGGTCTAACATCCTGTATTTAGGAAATGCTGGAAACAACTCTGATTGGTTTTGTCAGTCTAGTTTGATATCTAGAGATTGGCTGCTCCTTTTGAGTCCATGGGGCTACGTCTGCTTACACCTGATGGTGATGTATGTACTCCATTCCTGCCTGTATGAAATTCTGTATGTACCAGTGCAAAAAAACAGGCCTGTGTGTATAGCTGCAAACGTTTATTTAGATGCATGCCTCTGGGTGAGACCGCTGAAGTCATTGATGCCTACTGCTGTAAAGTGAGTCAGATGCCACTAAGCTGAGCCTATCTTTCTTCAAGGGAGACTGCATTGCCACAGATGGGTGCATAGGTCACACATACATTGAGTGAGGGTGGGACTGATAAACACTCATCAAACTTAGTTCTCCATGCTTGAAATTGGCACATTTGCTGAAAAACACTTGGGATCTTTGCCCTCTGCAGCATGTTCACTGCAGCACTGTGACTTCCTCTACCTCCCGCTGTCCGTTTTTGCTACCCCTCTCCCTCACTTGCAGCTGTCCGTTGTTGTTGTTGTTGCTCTCACCCTCCTCCCCTCGCATCTCCCTCATGTGTCTTGCCCCTCCATCCTACTTTTTTGACATATTGCACAGCATCAAGGACTGCTGTGCAACATGGCTTAAAGATTAAAAACTCTATGAAGCGGTCAACGCTGGGCGTGTCATATCACCTTTTTCTCACTATAAAACATTGACAAAGCCAACAGATCTTGCGTAGGTGAAACCTATTGGCTTTACCAATGCTTGATCTCTTTGCTCTTGCTACTCTCGTCTTCCTACTCCATTTATTGCTCTATTAACTCACCACGTTATGTCTCCTGATAAATACCTTTTTAAATAATCTGGTAATCTTTCCCTCCATCCCACTGGTCAGTACTCTGTCACTCTCAGGGCCCTAGTGCATACTTTATATTTTAAAAAATAAACAATGAACTATTCCAGTGCATTTCATAGTGATGTTTTTTACTTTTGATGCCCTGTAAATAACAAAGGGGCCTATATATGAGCCGCTTTGCATCGCTCTGGCACCAAACAAAATGGTGCAAGAGCGACGCAAACCTTACATGTGATTTTTGAAGCCATGTAAGGCCACTTTGCGTGGTCCTCCGTGGCTCCATAGTCTGGAGTAAGTCAACGCAGTGAAAATAGCTGCATAGCCTTACTGTGCCCTGGGAAGGCATTCTATGGGTGCAGTTTGGGTGTTCCCAAGGAACGCCCATAGTTTTTGACGCGTTCCCAGATTTACCAGAAGTGGTAGACCTGGGAATGTGCCAAAAAGATGTACCTTCCCAGGTGAGGCATAAAGAGGAGAAATATCTTTAATTCTTGTTACTTCCTCTTTCTTTGCGTGCTGTATTCTGCATAAGATACCTCTCAGGAAGGTGTCGCTTCCTGCACAAAACAATCCTGCATGCAACGCAGGTAACATTGCACTATGGTGCAAAGGTGCCTGCATTGGCAATAGGCTGCCATAAGGGCGCCAGTGCAGGGGAAAAGGAAGAAATGTGTTGTATTGCCTTAAATACAGCACATTCCTGCCCTTTCACGCAATGCAGTGCAGCAAGGTGACATTCATGTAAATAGGCCCCAAAGTTTTTTTTTAAAGAGAAACTTTGGCTCACTTTGGTGTAGCTAAAATAGTCCACACCTACACATACAGGTTTGTTAGTGTAGCTACAATGAAAATCTTACCAGTGTTTATCTTTTGACATCACCTGCCTGCATACTTGTTGACTTTCCATGCCATTCTTAGAGCATCAGCAACCACACTTTGAAATTGGTGCCATGCATTTACCATACACATGTAATGCGAGTATAGTTTTGTGACATCATTTTTTGCACAAAAGGAATTATGAATCTCACTGTTGTACTCTTGCAGCGTCTCTTGACAAGTTCCGTAAAAGGGCAGAAACATCTGTTGGAGTGTAAATTTAAGTAATGCTTTAAATGACCCAGACGCCAGCAGAAGGTGAAAATGTATGTTTTATGTTTGACATCCTAACATAGAAAGCTGCACTGACGTGTATTTTAAAAGTACTCATGTTTTCATTTTTGGTGGTCACAACTGTGCCTTCCTTATCAAACAATATGTTCGAGAAATATAAATAATGTTAAAGTATATTTTAGACTCTAAATTAACTTCTAGTATCAAAACGAATTTGTTTTTCTAAATGTTGAATGTGTGATTTATGAGTTTAAGAAATGGGAGTGTAAAATAGATGCACTTCTCTGTTATATCTAATGTGATGCATTAACAAAGTTTTACAATTTATAATGCCATGTTTTACTTATTCTGATGATATATTATTAATGCTGAATATATATGTTGCATATTATGTGTGTTTTATTAATAAGTATTTTTAATGCATTTTATATTCCTTGTGTTAGCATAACTTAGGCCTGCAGACTCGTATTTTGCAGTCACGTAAAAGTGATGAATCATTATTTTTCCCAACGTAAAGTTTTCTTTCACATTCTTTCTCATGAGAAGCAAAGTTCCATTTGTAAAAGCCTATTGTTAATTTGTAAAAGAACTGTGCCCAGTTGTCTGTGAGATACATTTTGTATCGAACTATTTAGATTCACAATGAACTGAGACAATCGTATTGTACACCCAGAAAGAAACTGAACTGTTGCAAAAGAACACAATTGTTTCCATTGTTTGCAGTCACACGGAAAGAGGAGACGATCTCAAGCTGGACATGGGAAATAATGGATTATTACAACCGGACCTTTGTCTAACAAGTTGATTGGATGATGGCCCTTTTGTGTGATGTGAGGCCACTGAACTGGCAAATCAAATCAATCTGTGTGTATTTATTACAGACGGACTTTGTAGGTTGGAGAGAGTCTCTGCAGTTCTTCAGTTCCATTGGCCCCAGATACTCTCTCTGCACCTTTCACTGATGACATGCCTGTCTGGACTTTGCTGCTGATCTAATGATCTGCTGATGAAGAATCCTTGAATGCTGTACCTTGGCGAGGTATATGTCTCTGTTGATGACCCCCTGACATGTCCTTTTTTCTAGAATAGAGTCTATCATGTTGACACTCTTTATTTCTCTCGCTAGTATTCTGTAGTCCAAGATATATATTTCTCAAATTATTTTTGTCTTCCTTTTGTATTTTTGCATGCATGTGTTTGTCCCCACACATGCATTTCCTAATTTGGTTAGCTGTAGAGACAACCTATGTCCAGCCATGATTTGCGTACTCTACTTCTATGAACTTGACAAATGTTGATACAATCTGACCTGAGATATGTTTCTGTGTCTCAAATTATTTTGTTACTTATATGTATTATTCTTCCTAAATGCTTAATTGTATTGATGCTAATTTGATTACATTTGTTTCACCGCTTTGGGCAGCGTATTGTGTTATATCTTTTCAATTTGATTTTGCGTACTGTCTTCATGACACTAACTTTGTGGTTGTAAAATAAAGCTTTGAACTTTACTGATTGGAGTTTTCCTCTCCGTGTGTACATTGGTCATGGTGTCTAAATTATTGGGGTTATGTTGAAGTAATTGTGTATGGGTCAAAAGGTCCATCCACCTCAGTGAAGCATTTAATTCCTGTGAAGGATGAAAAACATGCTTGCTCATCTTGGACAGAATGTTCTGCCGCCATATTTTGCAGTTAGCACGCTCCACCCAATTGTTTCAGTGCAGAGCTAGTTACAACCAATGCGCAAAACGTCCCGCATCCGGTGCTCGGACAGTCATAGAAACAGACCTCAGAGTTTCTACCAGAACTGCCCTGGAGTCACAACAGTAGATGACGGACTGAAATGGCAGGCTGTTCAAGAGAAAGCTACATACAAATGAAAATAAAGGATAAAAATGTGAAAATTTAAATAAAGAGAAAAGTTGCCTTGTCGTAGTCCTGCCAATTTTTGCAAATCCATGTGCGACTAGCTGCTACATTCCAAATCTTGTCTTTGCGTTGTGGTATTTGTGGCCTTGTGTTTTTCCAGCCTAAAACCAGGGCTACAAGTCACAGAATGCAAACTAACACCCTGGACTGGAGAAGTTAGTCAATCATGGATATGGAAAATTTGGCACCTTTCTTGTGGTCAGACTGATGCTGGTTCCCTGCACATGTTTTTTTGTTCTTCTTCAGTTCATTAACACTAAAGATAAACATAGCTAAGTTTTCATCTGCCTTATGTGTGACATTCAAGGTTTTCAGGGGGCCTATCTGTGACATCACAAGTCCTTCAGAGTGACACACTGAGTGCCATTTTATAGCTAGTAGGACAAAGCATGTATCTCATATTGGCTTTTCTGTGATGTTTACAACCTATGTACTGAGTATATTTTATATTAGTTGGTTCAATTTCTAACTATGCAAGAGTATACACATATTTTCAATTTTATATTGTGTATGACAATGACAATTTTATAATTGTTTTATAATATTTTTACATTCTGCTTGTATGTTGTTTTATGGATGTATAGCCAACATAAACTTGCTCATTATAATTAGGAGGCAAAAGGTTGAGACAACTTTGTGTGCTTGGGAACTTATATAAGATACAAATGACACGTCACCACCAGGAGAAGGAGGTCCTCCCTGCGAAGACTCATTCTTAAACTTACCAGAATAGACGACATATTTTTACATTCTGCTTGTATGTTGTTTTATGGATGTATAGCCAATATAAACTTGCTCATTATAATTAGGAGGCACAAGGTTGAGACAACTTTGTGAGCTTGGGAACTTATATAAGATACAAATGACACGTCACCACCAGGAGAAGGAGGTCCTCCCTGCGAAGACTCATTCTTAAACTGACCAGAATAGACGACATTTAAAGCATCACCACATTTATTTAAGCCCACACCTGCATCCTATGGCTCTACGATCACTCCAGCATGCTACAAAAAACGACCATCTACTGAGCAAGTATAAATCAGAGTCACTTCCCAATCCAATCTATATATCATAGCGCACCCACAGCCCCTCAGACTACTCACTCCCAAACACTTGTATACCTCTTCTAAGCAGGGGCAGCCCCTTCGCTATGGTGAAGGAGCATTGCCCTACTACCTGTGCCAGAAGCAGAAAAATAAAAACAATAGTTTACTATTGTTTTGTTTTCCTGCTTCTGGCTCAGCAGTGCGGGGCGGGGCGGGGTTGGGCTGTGGGAGGTGGGAAGAGGTGAGAGTGCACTAAGTTCACATGTGTGTCGGGCCGGTCGTCTGACGCCGGCAAAACAGACAAGTGCACTGCACAGACCCCAGCCTTGTGTCTGAGCGACAGTGACTGATGCTCGGACCAATCCTGACGCTGCTTACATGCTATGGATGGCATGTAAGCAGCGCCAGGATTGCTGAGGAGCCTGTGAATGCTGGGACAGAGAATCGAGGCTGCAGGTGGCAGCAGTGGGGAAGGAAAGAGGAAAGTTATTTTTTTTATTATTTTGTATTCCCTCACAGCCTCCCCACCCCCACCTCTCCCCTGGAGATCTGCGGCCGCTGCTGCTGCTTCTAAGACTATTCTCTAACCGCTCTTAAGAAAATGTCTCCAATCATACCTCTACCGATTGTCTGTTGTCAATGTACCGTAAAAGACTGATTTTGTTTACTAAAGCTGTGTCACACGACCTTTGACCTTCAATTTCTCACACACACGCATTCTTACACATACACACATTTACACTTACACACATAAACACACACTCACCCGGAACCACGCACAATTCATACATTTAAAAGCACTTTTTTTTTTTACTTACCTCAGCTGCCATGGAGCGCTATATTACAGGTAACCATACTCTATTTTTCAATACGCTAACAATGAATAACGAAACATTATTCACTATTAGTGCAATAAAACGGCGAGAAAAACACAAAGTGAAGCCCCAACTGACCTCCATAAGGACGAGCTGCCGCGACTGTGTTTCTGACACTGATTTTGTTGCCTTTGAAGCCAGGAGTCGCAGAGACAGTGCCAGGGGTCGCCAAGGGCAAGGGCGACCCCTTAATGACGTCCTTGTCTGTGGCATTTGTCGTGTATTCAAAATGTTAATAAATAAATAAACAAATGTTGCTGGACATTTTCACCACTTGCATCTCTTTCATTAAAGTCACATGCACAGATGCAGATGGTTTGTGGATATTAACAAATTGCAACTGTGCCTGAGGTCATTTCCTTCATATTCCACGTCTCTGATGACTTCTACGAACCTCACCTGGGAACAAAAACTAATTCACAACTAGACAAAATTATAAGTGTAAAATGTTTGCATAATTTCTGCCCACCGAGATGGCACCTCCAGAGGAAACATCTAATTTATGCGTGGAAGAAATAGTGACTTTTGTAGGCCTGTTTATTCCTGGAAAAGAGTGCTGCGAATCGGCTTCTTCCAGTACCTAGACACTCCTCCTTAATTCGCTTAATTTAGGACATTGTATTTTAGGCAGAGAGCTCAAAACAAAGCACAGTGATTAAAAACACACAAAACGCTGCTTGAAGGGGGAGGGAGTAAATGAGCGGATGCGCCTTCTTGTCATTCATAGCAATTGCCATAGCAATAGTTCCCATGTCAACTTTGGGGAGATAAATGTTGTTTCTGGATAGGAAAGCTTCAATCTGTTAGAATAATTCCTTATAAATGTATGTGTTTTGGAGGGGAAAGACTTGTTTCAAGCACTGGAGGAATGAGCTCATAGTCATGGCGAGGAAACGGAAAAGCCCCCTCCCTCATGCCTCAATGAAACATGCTCGGATCAACAATAGAGGCCGTGTGACACTTTTTCACAACATTATTCCAGCTCACGATGGAAGTTCCTCGGTGATGTCTTAGAAAGTGAATTCCAAAACTGCGAGGGGAACTAATAACAGGTATCCATCATTGAGTAGTCCATGGCGGTGGTACAACCTGTCCGGCCCGCCCCTGCTCACCACTGCCCTAAAGCACTACCAGGCCTCACTGGTTCCACAGTAGCAACAGTCATTCTTATATTTATTTACCAACTCATAGGAGACTGGTAATGTATTCCCATCATCCATCACTCCAAATTCACGCATTTATCCTTTGACACGCATCTACTCAGCTATGCAACCCATCTGTGGTGTGCCGGTGACTCACTGATAAAGAAAGGATGCTGACACACGTATTCCCAGTAACTTGTGGTCGCGGAACTGACCACACTTATTTGGCAGGTTACTTTATTGATTTTCTTACGCCGGGCATCAGAACAAACCATTGGCAACACGCTTGCAGGGGAGCCACCAAGATCCCCCTCCCTCGAGCATCCCACATGATGTTGCTTACATAGTGACGCAACACCACACCATGCAGCTGGCCATCCATCATTCTATGTACTTACAGCCATCCAACCACCTCTTCACCTTTGTATACACCACACAGAGTGCTTAAATTGCAAAAAATAAGTACCAAGGCACACAGCTGCCGCTAATGAATTTTGGAGTGCTATATACTAAGGCTAATAGACTTGAGACAACTTTAAGCCACCTTCAGCCACCACCAGAGACTCCCTGCTGTAGAGGTGGGTGAAATGCTGAAAGCTCAGCCAGGCTCGAGCCTGGCTGACTTTAAGGTCTTGTTGGAACCTCAAGATCGTAACAAGCCAAGCTTTCATGCGGCTTCTGCCTGGGTTGTATGATGGAAGCACGCATGTGCAACCACAGCTGCCTGAACAACGCGGTCAGAACAACGACCGCGTTGTTTCCACGCATGCCTTTACAGCGATTTTTCCTGGTAAAGGCATGTCTAGTAAAGGCATGTGTGGAAACGGCATGCATGGTTGTCGCATGCCACACCCCACCCCACCCTAAAAACAGAAGTACCCGACCCCCAAACCAACCCCTAAAAACAAAATTACCCCAAACCCCCACCCCGCCCCTAAAAACAGAAGTACCCCAACCCCCCACCTTTAAAAACTACCCCGATACCCCCACCCACCCTGAGCACTAAAACCGACCCACACCCCCAAAAATAAAACTACCCAACCCCTAAAAACAAAATTACCCCGCCCCTAAAAACCCACTCCAGCCTGCCCTGAATACAAAATTACCCCAACCAACCACCCCCACCCCTAATAAACAACCCCCCACCCGCCCCTAATAACCAAACCCCCACCCGCCCTCAATACAAAATTACCCCAACCCCCACCCCTAAAAACCCACCACAACTCTGAATACAAAATTACCCCGACCCCCCAGCCCCACTCCTAATAACCCGCCTCCACCAGCCCTAAATACAAAATTACCCCAGCCCCCCACCCCTAAAAACCTGACCCCCCCACCTGCCCTGAATACAAAATTACCCCAACCCCCACCTCACCCCCAAAAACCCGACCCCCCACCTACCCTGAATACAAAATTACCCCAACCCCACCCCTAAAAACCCACCCCACACCCGCCCTAAATACAAAATTACCCCGACCCCACCCCTAAAAACCCGCCCCTGCCCTAAACACAAAATTACCCCGACCCCCACCCATAATAACCTGCCATAAATACAAAATTACCCCAACCCCCACCCACCCCTAAAACCCGACCCCTCCACCCACCCTAAATGCAAAATTACCCCAACCCCCACCCCTAAAAACCCACCCCCACCCGCCCTAAAAACATAATTACCCCAACCCCCAAATACAAAATGACCCTGACCCCCCCACCCCGCCCCTAAAACCCAACCCCTCCACCCACCCTAAATGCAAAATTACCCCAACCCCACCCCTAAAAACCCACCCCCACCCACCCTAAAAACATAATTACCCCAACCCCCAAATACAAAACTACCCTGACCCCATCCCTAAAGATCTGACTCCCCAAAAGACAAAATAACCGACCCTACCCCGCCCCTAAAAGCAAAATACCGACCCCCCACCCTGCCCCTTAAAAAAAAAAATAACCTAACCACCCCAACCCCTTCACCTCTCGCCCCCACCCCTAAAAACTACCCCCAGCCCTGCCTCAGCCCCACTTACCTGACCGCGTCCTCTCCCGATTGATCTTCCTTTTCTCTGCCTTAACCACGCATGTGCGTTGTTCAGCACATGCGTGGTTAAGGCAGAGAAAAAGGCCTGCGTTGTTGAGGCAAGCGTCGTTCCGCTTGCGTGAACAACACAGACGTGGTTCCGGATGCGTTGTTCCCGATCTTTCCCATCTGCCTACCACCCATGCTCTACTCTCCTGCACAAAGAGGTAAAAACAAACCATTGATACCTATATAGTGTCTGATATGCACAAAGTGAAACCAGAAAACTCAATTAATCACGGATTCCCCTCTTAACCAAATTGTGTGATTTTAGGCAAATGTTTTATTTTACTCTTCCTCCTTTTCCTTCACTATGGCATACAAAAGCACCTTCAAACACAAGAGTTCAGAATACTCGTTGTACAAAAGGCAATTTGTTTGATTTGATAGGCTATAATGTTGCTCTAGCTGTAAGAATCTGAGCCACATACAAGGTTTACGTGACAAGTGTCTTGACTCTTGGTTCAGTAATGGTGCTATCACAAGGGTGGGGGAGGGAGAAAGGCTGGTTCTAAGTTCATATTTAAAAGCTATCACTTTTAAAAGGTACTTCTCAGTGCAGTGCTATAATGTGACATATTGATGTCAAACCTTCCACATGTTAAAGGAATACACTTTTTAAATTTTGAAGAGACTTAATCATATCTTCCTTGATGTTTGTTGTACGATTTACATGGTAAACGTTTTCAGGTCTCGCTCGTGCACGGGCACGAGAGGCAAGTCAGATACTTGATTCGGCTCTGACTCGGCTTGCCCAGTTAATTTGTTTGATCGTCCACCTGCATCCTACCGCTTTATCTCACTCCTTTTGTAATAGTTTTTTTTCATCTTTCTCACCCTCCTCCTTTCCCCCGTATGTGCTTTTTATTCTCTAGCTCTGAGCCAAAGTCTGCAGACAAAAAATAAGTGCTGGTCCCCAAAAATGAGTGCTGTTGGGTCCCTGATGCAACCCAGGGCTGCAATTAAGCACTGCACCCACACAGCCATCAATCAATCCAGACATCCAACCAACATCCGTGTCTGCCCTTACAGGCAAGAAAACTTACACCTAAAAAAAAGCCAGACCTATTGATTTCCAGTGCTAGTTTTATGTGTTAGCATGTTTCATCTTCATTTACAAAGCAAAGAACAGCTGTCGATAACACCCTTTCTTTGTAATAGGCCATGGAAATAGAAAAACTGTCAGTATAAAAAAAGGCTTATCAACTACAAAGCAACACAAAATAGAAGTACATTACCTTCTATGAATGAAAGGAATGAGTCTTGACTAACTGATTACATGTAAACAAATAGAAAACGAGAAAAACATAAACCATAAAAAATGCATTGTGCCGTTCGATTAAAACCCATCATGACTCCAACATATATCGTGCAGTAGTTGGCACATCATAATTGTTTTTTTAGGGTAGAGCGAGCAAGTGCTCTGGCCCCTGTTATAATCTGTCTGTGGGCTTTTAACCATGCTCATATCACACCCATCAGTTTGGTTGGTTCTTGGGCGTGCCTTTTAAAATTTGCTTGATTTCATTAGTGAAAGGCTTGCATACGTCATGCCTTTTCCGGTGTTTAGCCCTCCTCGAGAGCACAGGAAAACTACTGAAAACATACGAGGCTTCGTGTTTTCACATGGCTTCTGGACTACTTTTTCTTTTTTTTTTGCTACGCAGCGTGATCTCACTGGACACTAGTCAAGCGCTTTGCATGACTTCGACCCTGTTACATGGATAATTGCACTTTTGCCGATACGTTTGACTGCGAGCCAACTTCTGTTTCCTTTTGTGTGTCTCCTTCACGCTCATGGTGGCCGTCGGCTTGCTTATGTGAAACTGTTTTACTTCTCATTTTCAGATTATGTGGCAAGAAAAGTCCGGTTAGGAGTTTACAACGCTAATAGCTCTAACTCGAGCAAATGCGAGACCCATTGCATTGCAAATGCTTGTTTAATTGAGGAGCGAGGAGCCTTGCACAGAGCTGAGAATGGAGCGGAGCACCACGGGGAGCAGAGCGAAAGGTGCAGTGGTGCGACTGCCGACCTTGGCAGGCACCTGAGAGAACCACAAGCTGATATAAGGCAACAGCATAAGCATCCTTCTCTCCGTCGGGCCACCTGCCAGACTGCTCACATGCCCAACATAGCTTGACCACCTTGCAGCTGCTGCAGCCTTTGGCCCCTAGCGCCACTGAAGATCACTTTTTGTGACGATCCGGTGGTGCTGTGGACTGCGCTGTATTTACAATGCAGCATTAAACCACTTTTTGTGGCTTAACACCAACTTGTAAATACGGCCCCTTCACATGTAGCACTTTGTGAGGAAGGGGCATGCAGTGGGTAATGCTGTGGGCGTTCCAATGCAACACCCATTGCATTTTGACCCTGCCCCAGATTTACAAGAATTCATAAATCTGTGGAAGCGCCAAAAACTAAACCACCCCAGGGGTGGCGTTAGCATGGCGCAACAAGGAGAAATGCTTTCATTTCTCCTTGTGTTTTCCTCTTTCTATGTGTGCTGCATTCTGCAGCACACATACAAAGAGCAAATCACCATTGAAGATTGATTTTGTGCAGGAAGGTGTCCCTTCGTAGACAAAAACAATCTATCCCACAACGCAGAGATTCTTGCACCATGGCCCAAGGGTGGCTGTGTTGGCACTCATCAGCAAATTTAGCACCAGGGCAGGGGGAAACACAGAGGTGCACCGTATTCTTGTTAATACGGCGCATCCCTGTATTTCTAAAGTGACGCAGCGCTGCCAATTTTGGTGCAGCACAGCACTGTGCCACTTTATTGTAAATTGGGGGCCCCGCAGAAATGCTGGACGCAGTCCAGTCTTTCCGCGGGAGCGTTCAGGGCTGGAAGTCGACGGCCTGAGAAAGGATAGGCTGGGGAAAGGGTCTTTAGGGATAGGATAAAAGGGGGTGGGGGTGGGGGTGGAACGATCAGCTTCTTCGGTGCTGGTTGTCTCGCTGCGTGAAGTTTGGCCGATCGTTAGGCTCGGGTAGGCAGGTTTTCTTAATTAGCGTCGGCATTAAATCATGGCCACAGGCCATGATCTGGATGCCATTAAGGCCGCGCTTTGCCTCCTAGGTGAAGCCGGCCGAGGAGACCTGCTCAGGCCTGGTGTCCTTGACCAGGCCTGGGTAGGTATGACATGCATGCCTCGCGCAACGTCACAGGGGATGGCAGCGGCAACCGCTGCTTGCATTTCCCCCAGCAGGGAATCCAAAAAGAAATTGAAGAAAGGACGGGAACGCAGCGCGTCCACCCCCCCTCCTGTTTTTATAGATGGGGGGCCGCAGGGGGAACCTCGTGGGCCCGAGCAGCTGGGAGGTGAGGCCTTGGGGTGAGGGGGACCATCTGGGAGTGACACAGGCCCCCTGGCTCAGTTTTCTGGGCAGGGGGACCTGCAAAGTCAGGAAGAACAGGGGGAAGGAGACCCCTGGGGGCTGGAGAAGCACCTGGACCTTACTTTGGCTGGAGCCCCAGCCAAGGGTCAAAAAGGGAGAAAGGGAAAAGGGTTGGGGGCCCTAAGGGAAAGAGGGTCAGTGCTGGGGTGGGGGCCCCTGGGTTAGCAGTGCCAGGTAGAGCTGAGGCATCTGGCACAGGGGAGGGGGTCCAGGCAGAAAAGGCCAGTGGGGCTAGCGGGGGGTGGTGGCATGGCACCCCCTTGCCACGGATTGGGCATCCATTGATATAGAGGCCAGAATATAGGAACAGTGCAAATTGGTGGCGGAGACTGAACTTAGGTGGGCCAAGCTGTGCAGGGAGAGAGGGGAGGCTGAGGGGAAGTCCAGAAAGGCTAAGAGAAAGTCAGCTGGGGTTGGTGGAGGCCAGGACAAAGGGCGTGGGGCAGAGAAGGGTAGTTGGGTGTGGATTCCACATGAGCAGAAGGCAGGACAGGAAGCTAGTTCAGCTGGTGGGCCTGGCAGCGTGACAGCGGCATCTGGCGCATACGGGCAGGTGCAGCGCAGAGAGTCAATGCCGGCTGGCAGAGGCTGGAAGAAAGGTGGCAAAGCCAACGGGGCGCAACACGCCCTCAGGACGTTCATTGGAAGCGATAGAGGGGTCTTCGGCAGCCTTCTCTACACCATGGGTTTGCACGAAGCATGCGGCTGGTTTGGGCCAAGGGGGTTTCAGGTTGGATGATGAATATGGTATGGCGGATACAACTTGCACTGATGACGGTATGGGTGTGGATGAGGACGAAATGATTGAGCTGGATTATGAGGAGCACTTTGACGAATGGGAGGAAGGTGAACTGCGGGAGAACAAGGTAAGCGCAGGGCCAGGGAAGGGGTAGGGGCGCAGGAGCGGCGCAACACCATCTTCCGTTAATGTTTTGCAGGCTTGAACGTCTACCGCGCAAGGACAAGAGGTCTCCTGCAAGGATGGAGGCAGGCGTGGACCAAGGCTCGACACCGCAGGGGCTGGTTGGGGCTTTCAAGGTAAGGGAGAATTGTGGGCACCATGGGGTGAACGGAAGGGTAAGGCTGGTGCGGCACAATACAAATCCATTGGTGTGGGCGAAGATTCCATACACGTGCAGCCTGCTACAGGTGCGGTAGAGACCAGCGGGGAGGCAACGAGGGGAATTGAGACTGTGACGCAAAGCAAGGAAGGAGATGCAGGGGCTAGTGGCGAGAAGGCAGAGGAGGATAAAGGGGGGGCGGGTCATAAGAAGAGGCTCCCATACATGGGTCTTGCTATACCTTTGGGGTCACATGTCGCGGACAAGACCATGGTAAAAATATGGAAACATGAGTACGTGGATGTTTTTAAACTATTGCATAGGGACATCCAGGCAAAAGAGGGGTCCCAGAAAGAAGAGTGGGAATTGGCGAGGAGGCCACGTGTTCCAATTACTATGGAAACTGGACCTCTGCCTTTTTGATCTACGCCAGTATATACTGTGAGAAATATATTGACAGGGCCATTGCCATGTTTAAATATATGGACAATATCCCGAAAGCCCAATTACATTTTGGGGGGTTTGCATGGTTATATTACGATGAGGGGTTTCGGGCCCGAGTTAGCATAAACCCTGAGAAACCTTGGGGTGGATGTGGATTCGGAGCTGTGGATTCAATGGATGGCTTCATCGCATTCTGCGGCCTCCACCCACACAGCTAGTGGTCTCCCGGTAGTCTATAAGCTGTTTCAGCAGCGTCCTGCTCCGGGGGCGGGTGTGCCTCAGAGGGTGCAGGTATCCACCTCGGGAGCGTGTTGGAATTTCAACACGGTGTTTTGTTCCAGGCACCCATGTAAGTTCAAACACAAGTGTTCTAAATGTGGGGGAAAACACCCAGTCATGCAATGTTTTTCCCTCGCCAGCCTAGCTGAGCAGTGGAGGTCTACCAGGGGCAGGTGGGGACAATGTCCTACTGGGCCAAAGGGCACATACTCCAATTAGGTTGGAGAGGTTACTTTATTGGTTGCGTGTGTACCCGGATACGGACACAGCGCTGAAGTTGAATGGGGTTTCAGAGAGGGTTTCCGAGTGAGTTATCAGGGACCAAGGCAAAGGAGATGGGCTGAAAATTTACAATCTGCTAAAGCCATGCCGGAGGTGGTGGCAGCGAATTTGAGCAAGGAAGTGGAGGAAGGTAGAATATTGGGCCCCTTTCATGAGTGGCCAATGGAGAATTTAACGATCTCACTTTTGGGGGTAGTACCGAAAAAGAGCAAGGGAGATTACAGGCTGATACATCATTTGTCATGGCCGGAAGAGGCATCAGTGATTGACTTCATCGCGCAGGAGGATACCAGAGTGGTATACGCCACAGTAGATGATGCTATTCGGCTCATCCGAAGTTGTGGAAAAGGGGCTGAACTAGCCAAGTGTGACATTAAGGCAGCTTTTCGGCTGCTTCCCATTCACCTGGATGATTTTTCTTTGCTTGGGATGCAGTTGGTGGTGGGGCTATCTATGTGGACAGGGTACTTCCCATGGGGTGTGCGATTTCTTGTGCGCTGTTTGAGGCTTTTAGCACCTTTTTGCAGTGGGTTTTTGTTCAGGTCAGTGGGCACCGGACGGTGTCACACTATTTAGATGATTTCCTGTTTGTAGGTACAGCACAGTCGGGCTCGTGTGGCAAGGCGCTGCAGCAGTTTGAGCTGCTGGCTATGGACTTTGTGGCACATTTGGGTCTGGAAAAGACGGAGGGCCCGAGTTGCATTTTGACCTTTTTGGGCATTGAACTGGACACAGAAGAGCTCATATCGTGTCTGCCGGCAGCAAAAGTGGAGGAGATTCTGCTATTTTTGAAGGGGATCAGGGTGAATCATAAAATTTAATTGCGAGTGGCGCAGCAGCTGCTTGGTTTTCTGAATTTTGCATGCAGAGTGGTCAGGGGCGGTAGGACTTTTTGTAGGCGTATGGGTTTGGAGATGTCAGGTACTTCTCTACCACATCACAGGATCAGGTTGACCATTGGTCTGCGGGAAGACATTAATGTATGGGACCTGTTTTTGACACAGTTCAACGGCGTCTCCATGTCTTTTCAGAAAGAGGACACGTGTGGCAGATGCAGATTTTTTCAGACGCAGCCGGTGCGGCTGGTTTTGGACTATTTTGGGATGGTCGCTGGTGCGCGGAGACATGGCTGGCGCAGTGGTTGAGGCAGGGGAGGAGCACTGCATTTCTGGAATTCTTTCCTCTGCTAGTGGCATTGGCGGTGTGGGGGGATGAGCTGGCAAAAAGGTCAGTGATGTTTCATGTCGATAATTTGACGGTTGTTGAGTTGGTGAACAGACAGAGCCAAGGATCTGAGGGTGCTGCGGTTGCTCAGGAGGTTTATGTTGCGTTGCTTAACTTGAACTATTATATTTAAGGCTGCGCATATTCCTGAGGTAAACAATTCTATTGCAAATTCCCTGTCTCGTTCACAGTTGCAACATTTCTGGCAGTTGGCACCTGGCACAGAGGAACACAAGACAGCGGTCCTGGGAGACATTTGGGAGTGGGGCATGTGACGGGCATGCGACTGGTGGAGGTCACTAGCGGATTCCACCCTCAGGAGTTACCGACTTGCATGGCTGGAATTTCTGGATTTTGAAGTCTACAAGGGGAAGTTTTGGAATCAGGAACAGGGAATGTTAGAGGCCAGGGTTATGCGTTTTGTGGCGTTCCTGATTCGGAAGGGGCTATCGCCCGCCACGATCGAAGGAAAGTTGGCAGGTGTGTCTTTTTATGGAAAATTGTTTTTTGGATAGGATCCGGCTCAGACTGATATTTTGGGAAAGATGTTGAAGGGGTGGGGGAGAATTTGCGCAGGAGTAGTTCATGTTCGTGAAGCGATTACATTCGAGTTACTCTTTGAGATCCTACACTTGTTGCCAGTTTGCTGTTTTAATGCACATGAAGTGGCATTGTTTTGTTTATGTATGATATGGATGTTTTTTGGTGCTTTTCGTGTGTATGAACTGTTGGGGGTGGGAAAAGGGGTCGGTTTGAAAATGAGTGAGGTTCATCGTCTCGGTGACAGGTTAGGTATCTGGTTGAGGTGCTCGAAGACGGATCAATTGGATAAGGGTAAGTGGATATGGTTGGAACAAGAGGGAGTGTCAGACGCATGCCCAGTACGGGAATGGGAAAATTTCAGGGAAGCCAGGTTGGACACAAGTGATGGTCTGCGGGAAGACATTCATGTATGGGACCTGTTTTTTACACAGTTCAACGGCGTCTCCATGTCTTTTCAGGAAGAGGACACGGTGTGGCAGATGCAGATTTTTTCAGACGCAGCCGGTGCGGCTGGTTTTGGACTATTTTGGGATGGTCGCTGGTGTGCGGAGACATGGCCGGCGCAGTGGTTGAGGCAGGGGAGGAGCACTGCATTTCTGGAATTCATTCCTCTGCTAGTGGCATTGGCGGTGTGGGGAGATGAGCTGGCAAAAAGGTCAGTGATGTTTCATGTCGATAATTTGACAGTGGTAGAGTTGGTGAACAGACAGAGCCAAGGATCTGAGGGTGCTGCGGTTGCTCAGGAGGTTTATGTTGCGTTGCTTAACTTTAAATATTATATTTAAGGCTGTGCATATTCCTGAGGTAAACAATTCTATTGCAGATTCCCTGTCTCATTCACAGTGGCAGCATTTCCGGCAGTTGGCACCTGGCACAGAGGAACACAAGACAGCGGTCCTGGAAGACATTTGGGAGTGGGGCATGTGACGGGCATGCGACTGGTGGAGGTCACTAGCGGATTCCACCCTCAGGAGTTACCGACTTGCATGGCTGGAATTTCTGGATTTTGAAGTCTACAAGGGGAAGTTTTGGAATCAGGAACAGGGAATGTTAGAGGCCAGGGTTATGCGTTTTGTGGCGTTCCTGATTCGGAAGGGGCTACCGCCCGCCACGATCGAAGGAAAGTTGGCAGGAGTGTCTTTTTATGGAAATTTTTTTTTGGATAAGATCCGGCTCAGAATGATATTTTGGGCAAGATGTTGAAGGGGTGGGGGAGAATTTGCGCAGGAGTAGTTCATGTTCGTGAAGCGATTACATTCGAGTTACTCTTTGAGATCCTACACTTGTTGCCAGTTTGCTGTTTTAATGCACATGAAGTGGCATTGTTTTGTTTATGTATGATATGGATGTTTTTTGGTGCTTTTCGTGTGTCTGAACTGTTGGGGGTGGGAAAAGGGGTCAGTTTGAAAATGAGTGAAGTTCATCGTCTCGGTGACAGGTTAGGTATCTGGTTGAGGCGCTCGAAGACGGATCAATTGGATAAGGGTAAGTGGATATGGTTGGAACAAGAGGGAGTGTCAGAAGTATGCCCATTACGGGAATGGGAAAATTTCAGGGAAGCCAGGTTGGACACAAGGGATGGTCTGTTTATTCATGAGAATGGTACAAAGGTTACATCTTTTCTGCTTTTGTCTGTGATGAGAATGGGTTTGAGACGACTGGTTAGACACGCAGGAAATTTTGGTACACATTCTTTTAGGATTGGCGCAGCGACGGAAGCTGCCAGGTTGGGGTGGGATTGGGGTAGGATCAGGTGCATTGGTCGTTCAAAGTGCTATGAGAGATATGTAAGGGCTTGAACGGTTGAGGGAATGGGTACAGCAGTTTGGGGTAGAGAGTGCTTCCTAATGGGTGACCTTGTTGGGAGAGGGGGGGTTTTGTTTACTTCCTGACATTTCTTTCTTTTCCAGGTTGCGTGGGTGGCCCAGTGAAACATAAGGCAAGCACGTGGTTGGTCGGACATTCTTTCATTCATTGGGCAGCGAAGTTTGCGGAGAGACAGGTCTATGGACGATCTTTGGGACTCCAGAGCAGCAGGCATGAAGTCCTGTAGTGGGGAAAGAGCGGCATGAGGTGGGGCAATTGGTTTCCTTTTATCACATCGATTTTACCAACATGGGGATGTCCTGACGTATTGGTTTTACATCTGGGAGAGAATGACTTGGTGTGTCACCCTTCTGCAACACATGCAACGTGATTTGGAACTGATGAAGCGCCACATGCATGGGACTTGCATAGTATGGACGGAATTTGTGCCCAGAAGGAAATGGCGAGGTGCACAGAAACATGGGGCCATTGAGAGAGCCCGGAGGAAGGTCAATAGGGCTATGAGGGTTTTCTGTTGGGCAGAGGGCATTAAGGTATTGACACATGAAGGGTTAAAAGAAGAGGAGCAGGTGCTTTTCAGGGCCGAAGGTGTGCATCTCTCGGACATGGGGAATGCACATTACTTGATGGAATTGCGCTTCATGCTGACTAACTTGTGGGGGGAAAAATGTTTGCGTTGTGCAAGCAATGAAAAGGCATGATGAGCTGCAGTGGGTTCGCTGGTGGGGCAGCAAAATGCCAACTGGGTTTGTGCTGGGTGGCAGTAGATGGGGGAGAGTGTAGAGTCAGATGTGGGCTTGTCCATCCTTCCAGGGGGGAAAAAGAAGCAGGTGAAGGATGACAGACTGGGGGGAGGCCCGAGTCAGGCAGGGGGTACGAAGAAAAGGGGATGTGTGGGAATGAAAGGGGAAATTGGGTGAGCAAGGATACGTGGTGGATTTAACTGAGGAAGTACAAAGGGGAGTTACAAGTTTTAAGATAAAGTTATCATTCAAGTTATGGTTATACTGTTGTGTATCATGATAAGCAAGCCTGTCCTAATAAATGGCCTTTTACACTACAACTAAGGGTGCCAGAGTCTATGTCTCAAATGCCCTTTTGTTTCTTCAGTTCAGCGAAGTGGAGCAGAGAAGTGGGAGGCTCCGAGGATCAAGGCTGTGAGCGATGTGGTAGCAATAGGCTGCAGTCCTCCAGTGCTGCAGGGCGGCTTGTGCTCACCGGGAGTTCAGCCCACCCAGCGCCAGCAGCTTCGCTCCCACCTTCAAGCACCACTTTGTAGTACCTTTTTCATTTATGCCCCCAGAAGCCCTGAGCCTGTTTTACTTGCCACAGCTGTACATAGCAGTACAATACTCTGAGGTTACGGCTGTCTGCTCCAGGGTCGCACAGTCTGGTGCCAGCTGACTTTATAAGTAGCCCGAGAAGCAGCCAGATACAGTGCCCGAAGCAGAACCAAGAGCACAAGGGCTATTTGGTTCAAGTCGAAACAGGAGTTCTTTAATCACGACCGGTGCATTTTGGCACCTACAATATGCCCAAGAAAAAGGCCCTGTAAATCCAACTAAGGCTTGCTGGTGACATCGGCAAGTGGGGGTCGCTACGCAGAGGGAAAAGCCCCAAAATCCTGCCTTGCGGGTCGAAGGGTCCTGTTGGGGTGCTTGAGCTTTCCCAATTTGGTCACACCACCAATGGTGATGGTCAGGCCCCCAGGTGACCTTCTTAAAGAAGGCGGCCCCGGCAAAAGCCTCCGAGTTGTATAGCCACGCAAACGCTAATCAGTAACAGCAAGGAAGAATGCGTACATTCCATCAGTTACCAGTCTTGCAGGGCATCGTTCCCACCGGGGGAAAAACTCATGGGCCAGGAACTGCAAATTCAGTGAGTTAAATAATGTGATCCAGAAAAATTAGGGGGCCCAAGGACTGGGGAGGAAAAAGTCATCAAAGAGAACAAGTGTACACCTTGGATGACATTACAGATTTGAATTCCCCACCTCCAACAGGAGATTCCAAAAGAGTTAAAACCAAAGCCGCAACAAAGGAAGAGGGGCACAAAATTACTGACTCTCTAACTTTAAAAGATTCAGAGAAAGCTAATTCCTCAACAACCAGCTTACATCAAGTGCCAGCTAACACATTAACCATAGTAGAGAGTGAAAACGTCCTCATAGTGAAAGGATGTAAACAAGAAGCCCATTACACCAACGCAATGCTTCGAAGTCATGTACCAGCAATGTCAGGCACCACACAGGTGGAAGTTCATAAAACCAGCTTTTTAGAGCCACTCTCATCCCTAAACCTCAGTAACAGACTGCCCCCGCCTGAGGTCTTCACTAGATATACATCAGGGACAACCAACATGCCCTGATGTACAGGACACACCGAATCAGCTCCTAATTAAATTTTTAGAAATAGCATCAATTACGCATGAAACCAGTGTATTGCGGATCAAACATCTGCTAGTACCGTTAATAGCCCCTCCACAAGGGACATGGAGTCAAAAGACACCGCTACAGTTAATCTAAGTCCGTTCCTGGCATGCAGCAGTACTTCACTGACGAAGGACAAATTCACCTTTGAAAACAAGCCACCCTCAAGTCCAATCCGGAGGCCTCAGCAAGCGGTGGCCTCTGCCACCGACTCAATGGAATCAGGTAGAGTAAGAATGTTTTCAAATCTAAAAACATTAGGAGAAGAAACTCCAGAAATATCAGACATGGAGTCCCACTTAGCACGTGGGGGGCATCCCTGTCAGTCATGGACTCAATGTCTACAGCAATTCACCATCAAGTGGACCAATAGGATCTTAAGATGGACCTCCTTACTATCCTGGCAGTACATAGTGGGTATTGACAAAAAGCTGCAAGCTCTCAACGATCTGATATACAGGGCTCAAAATCATAATTACACTCAATCAATGTGCATTTCTAGGGGACAAACCCCAAGTTTTATCCTCAATCCTTATCAACATCTTGTTGGAAGTAAGGTCTCAAGCTGCAAGACCACTCGAAAGGATGCGGGTCTTAGAACATGACGCAAAAGTTACACCATATACTAATTGCCTACAAGTATTTGAGGACCTCACAGTACCAGCAAAATCTACCTCAGACTACAATTGCCCACAAGTAAGCAAGTTCTTCACAGTGCCGGCCACTCCAGCCCTCCCTGATCCCCCCAGGTAAGCGGACAGCAAGAGAACATCCGTGATACAAGTCCCTCACAGCAAGCCATAGCTGATGCTGGACAGAAGACTCAAGCACTGGAGGTCAGGGAAGCAGTGGAGCTTGATCGAGTGCCTAGAGAAAGGGGAAAGCATAGGCGAAGTAAAGCACGCAAGAAAGGTAAAGTGGCACAACAAAATATCATTTTGCAGTTACTCTCCCAACACAGAAACTTGGTGGTTTCCAATGCCAGGGAAGTGAAGCAAGAGGAAACTGAATTAAAGAAAAAAAAACAGGATAATACAAAAGTGACAGAAATGGTCTCAGGCCCACCTAGCACGAAATACAGCACATCGACAAAAAACTTGGACTAGTCACTAAACGGATATGGAACAGCACTACGATCAACAAGGCACTTGTGTTGACCCAACAAAACAACAGGATAAAAAAGACACTAAGTACAAAAATAAAAGTCTGGAAAATATGGAGGAGCGCTCCCCATTTAGACCACTCGAAATCAAGGAGTAAGAAAACCGGCCAGAGAGCAAGGCTATTCCTACCATGGGAAAGGTTTGGAGAAACTTCCAATCACAAGATTAAATATCATTGCCGGCCCAGGAGCAAGTGCAACAGCGTCAGCCTGATGAAGGCCAGCAAGTTCAAGTTTATGATCTCTTAAGGTCTAAACCCTCTGAGTTGCAATCAGCAACATGGGGGTCTTCCTGACCAACAAACCTCTACTAATTCCCAATTACACGTCATTAGGGGAATTTGACTTTTTAAATAGAGGAACCATCATAAAGCTAATAAATGAAATAAGGGTGCTTGCATACATTACGTCTTCTGATTTGACGTCAATTGAATTCAGACCTCATCCTTACAGTAGAGATAAAGAGGCCACGGTAACAACATGGGCCTCCCTGGATATAGTAGAGCGAATACTGGCCAATCAGATCATCTTTCATTCATGGGGAATACACCTATAAAGGATGGAACCCCCACGATACCCAGTACCACTGCTGCCCACTAACATAAGAGGGAGCTCAGTCCTAAGGGGTGCAACGGGGCAGGTATGAATCCGAGAATTTGTTTTCAAATCTAACAGTTGTAAAATTTCCAAGTATGGTTCACCAGGACCAGCAAGTGTTCCATAACTTCTCTGCCTCCAGAAACCAGGCTAGACCCCCCAGTGGTCAAGGCATCTACTGGTCCTGACAAGAAGAATAAAAGTTTGACAACGGAGCCCGATTATATAAACATATCCTTGTGGAATACCCACGGGCTCGAGAATCTGCTACAAGTGGGGGACACAAGGACATTTCTCCAAACTTTGATATTATTTTGACTCAGAAAACCTAGTATCTAGAACGAATGCAAATTGTAGGCCACGTAGGGTAACGTGCCAGCGACAAAGTCTTTTAAATTTGAACATCCCAAGGGGGGCCTCTACTTTTTGCGCTACCAAATTTAACTGGGTCACAAAATCAATCAACCTCAGGGTAAAATGGATTCAGGTGATACAAATAGAACCCAAGAAGGCATGTCCCATTAGCATGACAGTGCTGTCCATAAATGTATATATTCACCCAAGTAAAGCAAACTAAGTGGAAAATATGGACATTTTCCTAAAAATAACAAAAACTTTACGGAAGCAATATAAGCAATCTACCTTTATTAACACATATTTAAGTACCATCAATGCAAAAAGGGGCAAAAACCACATCAGAATCAAATTCAGAAAGCAACTGGAAAAACTAGGTTTAAAGCTGCTGAATGGAAAAAACAAAAAGGGGCACACTAGCATCCATCACATTCTTAAGCAGTAGAAAAAGCTCAACAGTACAACACATGTTGATAAGTGAATCAGCCGTGCCTCAGGGGTGTCAGTTTCAAATCCTGCTTTGTACAAAGCATTTCCTTCAGACTATCCGGTTAGCGTGTAATACCATCCAGCTGTGTTCAACAAATGGTTTATTCTCTGCCCCAGTAATTTACAATCTAAAAAGTCTAAAATCTTTTGGCCCGGGAATAGAGAAGCTGATGGCAGAGGTTTACTGCTGTGCAGGAACCATTGAGGACATAATAAGACAATCAGAAAATCAGGAGAAAGTAAAACCTGAAGGAGGCGATAGAGAAAAGACATGGGTAAACCTAACTACAACTCTGTTGACAAAATTTCCAATGAAGCCACAACCCCTCAAATATATAAATGGAACCAACAAAAATTGGGGTCCTGGTAGGAAAATCTGGTATAATAGAGGGCTGCACAATCAAAAATCTCAAATAGCAAGAGAAACAAGTAAGGTGGCAAAGGAAATAAACCAAGGGAAGAGGGGGAACAAGACCATACTACGAAAATTGAGAACATAATATCAGAAAAACTGTTGGAGAGAAAAAAGAAGCTACTATGAGGATTTGTGGAACAAGCTCCTCCTGTCCAGCAAACAGTCAAACAGCAAAACATTCTGGCAGTTGGTGAACAGGTTGTCATCCGGAAAGGCCAGACAGCATAATGCAGGAATTGACGCAGTTTCCTGGGGAAAGCACATTCATGCTATATGTTCAGCATCAGTAATAGATGGTGAGAGGGAAGGTCAGCTCATTAAGGACAAAACCTGGGAGCATCAAAAGGCTCAGTCAGTCACCGCTATATACGGTGACCAGGTGAATCAGGATAAGCATGAGATTTCCATAGTGCATTATCAAGACAATGAGGCTATAGTTGTGAACACAGAATAACTAATATAAATAATAGTGAAACTGAAACCCGATGGGGCAGCTGAACCGAGCAGTCTCCTGAAGCCCCTCTTTAAAGGAGATGTAACTATTGGGCCCATTACTTTGAACATCTTTTCAATTACTTTTATCGCACCAACCGTATTCCGGAATCTTGGAAAGGCAACATCTTTCAAACTATCTACAAGAGCGGGAACCTAGCCTTATCAACCAACTACATGCTTATCGCTTTAATTGATGTAGAAGCGAAGATCTATTCGTCATGTTTACTCCAGCATTTACAATCTTTGGCAGCAGAAACAATCTTATACCACAAATACAAACAGGATTGAAAGCAGGCATGGGGACACTAATAAACCTAACAGCTCTAAGTCTTCCTGTAGAGAAGGTCAAATATAGAAAATCACAGTTATTTGTGTGTTTTGTAGACCTTAAGTCTGCTTTTGATCAGGTTCCTCGCCAACACCTATGGTCAAAATTGGAAGAATGGTGCCTCCCAAGAAGCCTGCTTAGGGCAATCATAGCTTTGCATGCAGAAAAGTGGGTGCAAATCAGATTACATTAGATTATACCATTTATAGAGCACATGGCTACCCTACGGTTTCCCAGCGCTAATGGACCAAGACCGAAACCCGGGAAAGCCAATAACAGATCTAAAACAACCATGTTTTTAGAGCCTTCCGGAAATTATATTCTTGGCTCATCAACCGTAGGCTGAGAGGCAAGGAATTCCACAACTTGGCTCCCCGAAAGGCTAACGTGGCTCCGCCCCATTTGGCTTTCTTTATTTTGGGTAGGGTAGGAAAAGCGGAGGTGGCAGATCTCAGAGCTCTATTTGGCCTGTAGAAGGTGGCAAGGTTCTTCAGAAGAGGGGCACCCTTATCATAAAGGGACCTATGTATATGACATAGGGCCTTGAATTTTATCCGCTGTTCGACGGGTAGCCAATGTAAAGAGACTAGGCCGGTCTTTACGGATGACCATCTAGGGATATCCAACAGCAACCGGGCAGCGGCGTTCTGGACCCTTTGCAGTTTCTTTTTAACACAAGATGGAGAGCCAAGAAAGAGTCTGTTACCATAGTCTAGTCTTGACAGGATAGTGGCCTGCACAATGAGTCTCTTTGCCAGGGCTGGGAGGATAGCAAAGACCTTCCTTAAGAGTCAGAGAAGGCCGAAGCAGGTAGATGATATATGCTAAGCATGAGTATCCAGTGTCAAAAGAGGATCAAGCCAAATCCCCAAACTCTTGATCACTTTCTTAGGGCGCGGAAGGTCTCCCAGCGCCATGGGAATCCTTTGCTGGGTACCTAATCTGGGTTCTGGGCCCAGAATCATTAATTCCGTCTTTTCCTCGTTTAATTGCAATTTGCTGTCAGCCATCCAACCTGAGACAGCATGCACGCAGGTGGACAGTATGGCCCCTTCCAGAACCACATCGGAAGAGAAGGAAACCACTAATTGAGTGTCGTCGGCACAGGATACCAACGTTAGTCCGAATTACTCTACCAGTGAGGCTAGTGGGGCCATGTATACATTGAATAAAATAGGGCTCAATGATGAGCCCTGTGGGACACCACACTTATACTGTAGTTTGTCTGAAAGATGGGAATGGTCCAAAACCTGAAAAGATCTTCCTTCTAAGAAGGACGTAAGCCATGCCAGAGCTTGATCCCAAATGCCAGTGTTCCTCATCTTTTGAATTAACCCTTGATGGTCAACCGTGTCGAATGCTGCACTCAGGTCCAGCATAATAATTACTGTGGCATGTCACTGGTCTACACACTTCCTGGCTTCCTCCATGACAGCTAAAAGCGCTGTTTCCGTACTATGCCCTGGTCTAAAGCCCATCTGGGTGGGGTGAAGGAGGGTATTAGCTTAGAGAAAAGTGGAGAGCTGTGAGTTGATGTGTTTATCTAATATCTTAGCAGGAGTAGGTAGAAGGGAGATGGGCCTATAATTCTTCAACACTGCTGGATCCAGATTGGGTTTTTTCAGCAATGGTTTCACTATTGCATGCTTCCATAAGTTGTCCACTACTCCTTTAGTGATGGAGAGACAGGATCCAAAGGAGATCCTGACTTCAGAGGTGTAAGAAGCCCTATAATCTGTACCTGAGAGAGAGGGGTGAAATGGGAGATGGATATTAAACTATTTGTGATGGAATTCTCCCCCTCTTCATCTATAGGGCTAGTGCTGACAAAGTTTGAGTAAATATCCAAACATTTTTGTTGAAAGAAAAAGGCCAGAACATTACTATGTTCTATGGAAGCTTCCATAGGAGTCTCCTCCTCTGGTGCTTGAATAATCTTTATTAGGATCTGGAAAACTTCTTTAGGGGAACCAGCAGCTTCTTCAATTCTTTGCTGATAGAAGGAGCTTTGAGCTAATTTAATCTCGGTATGGTATCTTCTAATGGCTTTCCTGTACGTGTCCCTGTCCACCAAATCATATGTTTTCCTCCAACTCCTTTCTAGTTTTTTGCACTCTTTTTTTGGGAGATACAATTGGGGGGTGAACCATAGTGCATTGGTTTTCCTGAGCGGCCCTCCTTTTTTCCTACTAGGAAGAACTGTGTCCAAGCTGTCCGTTATCCAATCATTGAAAGCCATAGCTTCATGGTCCATCCTGTCCATGAACTGGGCTTTACGGCTGTTCAGGGTGGCTATAAATGTATTTCTGTTTAGCTTACTCCATTGTCTCCCTATCTGCATCGTAGGCCTGGACCTAGTTCCCACTGATTCCGATGCTAATACTAGCGGGATTAAAAAATGGTCTGACCAGGCAAGCGGGATGGGGGTTTTGCAGGATAGAGCAGACGTGTTGCTAAAAACTAAATCAATAGTGTGTCCCTTTTCATGTGTGGGGCCTTTAACCAGTTGAACCAGGCCAAGCGACTCCATGTCCCCCATCAGGCGTCTAGATTCTAAATGGTCAAGGGTCTCGGCATGAATATTAAAATCGCCTACAATAGTAAGGTTAGGTTTGGAGCATATAGTGTCGGCTATGTACTCTGAAAGAGAATCCAGAAATGTATCTGGTGGGCCAGGGGGACGATATACTAAAATCCCTGAGAGGGTGTATTGAGGATTTAGAACGAGGGAAAAGAACATGCCTTCCCCTTCCAGTAAGTGCAAGGGCTGGTACGTTAATTTAAGGAAATCCCTGTAAATGATTGCAATACCTCCACCTTTGGAGGTCGTTCTGTCCACTCTGGCGATTGCCTATCCAGTAGGCAAGGCCAGGTTAATATCAGGACCAGACCCTACATGAAGCCATGTTTCAGTAAGGAACAAGGCTGTGGGTGCCGCATCAGTAAGTGATAAATTAATATCTAATTTATGGGCAGGCAGGGAAAGACAATTTGTGTACAAGAAGGAGGTATGAGAGTTGGCCCCTGTAATATTCCCTACCTCTTCAGAAAGAGGTGTCCACTGACAGCCAGGATAGTGCCAAGCTTTAGTGTAACCTTCTATGCACCTCTTGCAATGTATATATCTAGGCAATCTCCAAGCGTGCAGCTGCTCCGAAGTATAGCAGTAGGCAGGGGAAAGAGATCCTGAAACTAAAGAGGTATTGGGGGGGTGGCCCTAAGCCCCGGTCTGGCACGGACGGGCGCAGACGGGCTTGCCTTTGGCACACCAGCGGTGCACCCGCTGCGCGCACGCCACATTGCTCCTTAAGAAGTGTTTGTTAACGAGAGCCGGTGTCTACATTAGGAGAACTAGACCACCGACCCCCTCAAGATGGCGGCCGAAAAAGTGCTGCTGGTGCCAGACAAAAATGGCGGGCGCAGTCAGCTCGGCCCTAGTAAAATTTCCCCTAAAACAGTGAGGGACTGTGCGGCCACTAAAACACGGGCCCTAACAATCACAGTCCCCCAACCATGCGCTTAAAACAGAATAAAATAAAGTCCCCACCCGAGCCCCTTGCTGCTCCTTAGAATTTAAAAGTAAAAAAAACAAAGAAAATAACCATTTTTTTTTTTAAAGTAGTGCAAAATTTGTAGCAGGTCCACACACAGAACTGACAGGGCTCACCACCTAATCGGTTCGGGCCCGCTGCGCGCACGCCACATGGCTCCTTAAGAAGTGTTTGTTAACGAGAGCCGGTGTCTAGATTAGGAGAACCAGACCACCGACCCCCTCAAGATGGCGGCCGAAAAAGTGCTGCTGGTGCCAGAGAAAAATGGCGGCTGCAGTCAGCTCGGCCCTAGTAATATTTCCCCTAAAACAGTGAGGTACTGTGCAGCCACTAAAACACGGGCCCTAACAATCACAGTCCCCCAACCATGCGCTTAAAATGGAAAAAAATATAAAAAGTTAAAGTAAGAGATGGCACTCAAGTCACCAATAAAATCGCGACAAGGTACAGTCGTTAATTTTTGGGTTCAAACTATTAAAGAAGAAATTGAGTTGTCTTTCAGTAAGCCACCTTCTTACCATAATGTCTGCACAGGTAATGTCAAAGGTAACCTGTGACATGGAAATGAGGCGGGGTCATGAAATAGACACTGTAAATAATACCCAAACAAAAGTATAGAAATCAGGGTTTAACATTCCAAAGCAGCCTCACCAGCCCAGGTACAACTAGAATTTGGCTTAAAAAATCAATCATTTCGAAGCAAGAGTGCTTTTATCAAACTGTGCTGGAGACTGCACCCTTCCGAGAGGGGCTCCTTCAACAATTTATGTTGGCAGGAAATCGAGGACAACAATACAGTAACTTAAAAAGGCTCATGGGGAAAATATTTAAGCCAGGCCATTCAGGAACTCGGCGTACAAGATGCCTTGGCTGCTAGTATGTGAAAGCTAGCATTTAACAGAGTAATCAATGCCTCAACTCGGATCCTGTCCCTCTCAGCAGGCAAAAATGCTCTTGCACGAAGCCGACGCGCCTGGGCCATGATCAACTCATAGTATCTCTCAGCGCACTTTTCCCAGGCCGTAAAACTTCCGTTTATGTTACTTAGCTTCGGGGTCATTAACACCAAAGATCTCATCCCAGCTGTGAAAAAACAGTTGCAGAATCAAACCTGACAAATTTGCGGATACACGCAAAATCGTTAGTACACATGTTTTGCTTGGTACCCTTGGCCCCAAAAACCATGCTGATACTAATATTTGTAGACTTGCAAATTCGCTCCCGTGGGCAAGCAGTAAATACGTGGTTAAGTGCCACTTCAATCCTTTCTTGCCTGCAAGGGAGTAAAGTTTTTTAAAACGATCCAAAAAAAGAGGACGAGCAAATGGGAAGGGCCTAGCGTACATAGGAGCATCCTACCAGCATACATTTCCACGGTCCGGGAATTTTCAGGATCACCTCGTAGCACAACCCTCTAGTCTTCCCGCGGGCTGGTTCGGGAAGGAAGTGACGGCGGGACAGGGGATTGGGGGAAAGATAAGTGGGGGTGGGAATAAAAGGGGTTGGGGGTGGAGGGACCGGCCTCTTTCCGCGCTGACCCATCACGCGGTTAGTTTGGAGTTGGCCGGTCCCTGGGGTTTCTCGCGGCGGGAGTTTTTAGAGCATTTTGTTGCAGGTAGGGTGGGGCCCAGGGCGGGGACGATTCTGCGGGCTTCTGCCTTGTTCTTGTCTTTTTTGGGGGGGGGGAAATTTGGTTTAGTGACGGGGCGCGCTTTCAGCACGCGCAGCCCCTTTTTTCCTCAGCTACTGGGGACGGCCATACGCTCTTTTCTAGCGGCCGCTCCCCCTTTGTGAACACGAGACCACGTGGCCAGTTTTCCGGCCGGCCACACCTGCGGCTCCGCGGCCGCGGTAACAGGTGACTGGTTTAAGCCACCGCGGCCCCCTGGGGGCCCCGCAAACAGGTTTTCCCTGTAGGCCCAGCACTCGGGCACTCTACTTAATGGCGGACCAGACGGTACTGGCTCCGACCGCGGGGGCCCAATAAAAAAAAATAAAAAAAAATTATAATATAAACACAAAAAAATAAAAAAAATAAAAAATAAGAATAATACATTACTGGCCAAGGCTGGATAAACATAATTAAAACTAGGTGGGGGAGCCCACACAGTACTGTGTGTGGGGCCCACGCCACCGGCCCTCAAGGCCCTATTAAGCCATTTAGGGACATTACAGGCCGCCCCCCCCTCTCAAAAAAAAAAACCAATATATATATATATATATACAATTTTGGGCAAGGAGGCAATTACACAAGGCATCTCTTGTGCACTAACAGGACCTCCTCTTGCCAGGCCCCCCGCCAAGACCCCGGGAGGCGCCAAGGGATGCAGGGCCCCCACTTAGCCCTCCTCAACACACCCTTGGTGGCCCGCAGCAGGGGGGTACTGTCAGGCTAGCTTAGAAAGGACCTCCCCCCGGCGCCATGGCAACAAGCCACGACGCGGAGGCGGTACAAGCTGTGCTCCGCATTCTTGGCGAGGCGGGCGGGCTGACCTACTCAGACCTGGGGTCCTGGAATAGGCCTGGGTGGGGATGGTACGACCGGTATGCGCCGCGTCCAGCCGAGTAGCAGCGGTGGTAGCCGCATGCACATCCCCGGAGAGGGCCAAAAAGCCCAAAAAAGCAGCGGTGGGACGGGCGCTTGGCGCAACCTCCCCCACCAGCCAATTGGGAGACGGGGAGGGCCCCGCGGCTGAGCCAGGCCCCTCGGAGGATGGTACAGCGCCAGTGCAGCAGGCAGGGGAGGTGGAGTTATCCCAGAACCTGAGCGCAGCGGACAGGGCCCCGGAGCAAGAAACGTTAGCGCAGGAACTCCCCGCCCCCATCATAGAAACTACGCCCATGGACCTGTCATTACCCAAGGGCGGGGCCAACCAGGCCAGGTCCAACAAGGACGCCAAAAAGAAAGGCAAAGGGCCAAGACAGACGGGCGGACAGGGCAAGGGCAAGCCCAATAAGGGGCAGCCCAAGGAGGCCAGAGGGGCGGGTGGGGAGGCCGTGTCCCCCGGCCCCTGGACAGCCAGGCTAGACTCAGGTGACGCATGGGACTTGGAGGCCAGGATCAGGGAACAACGCCGCATAGTAGCAGAGATGGAAGATAGGTGGGCCCAATTGTGCATGGAGCGGGACATGTCCGTGCCACACGGCTGGCAGCTGAAGAGACCAGCAGACAGTACAGGCAACCTAGGAACCATGCCGCAAGACGGCATAAGGGGCAGCTGGGTATGGGTCCCGAGCGGAAGGGGTCAGGAAGTCGGGGAGGATAGTGGTTTAGGCAGCACGATGGGTGCCAGTGGCGCATACGGCCATGCGGCGAGCGGAAGGTCAATGCCAACGCAAGAGGTTGGCAGAAAGAAGGCGATACCAACGGGGCACAACACGGCCCCGGCACGTTGGTCAGAAGCGCTAGAGGGGTCTCTGGTGGCCTTCTCTACTCCGCAGGATGGGGGACAACACAGAGATGGCGGACGCCATGTGGGTCACGATGATATGTCTAATAACTACATGATGATGAGTGGGAGTGTTGAAAAAAGGATGGATGTGTGCGAAGAGGATGTGCTGGAACTTGACTATGAGGAGGATCTGGAAGAATGGGAAGACGGGGAGATCAGGGAGACAGAGGTACACAGCACAAGGGGGAGGGGAAGAGGACGCAGGAGCGGCGCAACCCCTCTCTCCGCTTCTATTATTCAGGAGCGGGATAACAGCAGTGGTCCACATGAAAGAAGGCAAGACCAAGCACAGGGCCGAGGGGCCCGGAAGGTTTCGCACCCTGTGGCTACACAAGGAAGAGGTAAAGGGCAATGGTGGTCGGTTTGGGGGGACGGCGCGAAAGGGGATGACACTCCAATTTACAAGTCCGTGGGGGTAGGGGACAGTTTGATACTTGACACACTAACAGGGAAAGATAAGCAAGGCGGGGAAAAAGGAACAGAGCTGCAAGCCAGAGCTACAACTGAGGGCGAGGGTGGGGACAAGACAGCAGGAGAGAAGTCAGGCACAGAAGAGAAGGAAGGGGGAGAACACAAGAAGAGGCTACTCTATATGGGTCTGGCTATGCCACTGGGCTCACACGTAGCGGAGAAAACAAAGGCCAGAATATGGAGACACAAGTATGTAGACGTTTTTAAACTTTTACATAGGGACATACAAGCCAAAGAAGGGTCTAAGGAAGAAGAGTGGGAGTTGGCACGTAGGCTGAGGGTGCCAATTAATATGGACAATTGGACATCAGCGTTTTTAATTTTTGCAAGCATCTATTGCGAGAAATACCCGGACAGGGCTATAGCGCTATTTAATTACATGGACATCATTAGGAAAGCGCAGATGCATTTTGGGGGTTTTGCCTGGCTGAGTTACGACGAGGAGTTCAGAGCTCGAGTGAGCATTAACCCAGATAAGCCATGGGGGGATGTAGACCCAGAATTATGGATGCAGTGGATGGCATCATGACAATCCGCAGCATCGACACATACGGCCAGTGGGTTACCAGTGGTCTATAAGCCGTTTCAGGCACGTCCCACCCCGGGGGGGGCGGGCGTGGGACAAAAAACAACACCTAACACAACAGGAGCGTGCTGGAAATTCAACAAGGGTTTCTGCTTCAGACATCCTTGTAAATTTAGACATGACTGCTCCAAGTGCGGGGGCCGTCACCCGGTTACACAATGCTTTTCACTCTCCAGTCCCTCCGAACAATGGAGGGTGGCAAAAGGCAGAGGGACACAGGGTGCTCCTGCCCCAAAGGGGGCCTACGCCAATTAGGTTAGACTTTATCTTACCATGACTGCGTATATACACTGATAGAGCAGCTGCTTTTAAGTTAGCAGAAGGTTTTCAGGAAGGTTTCAGGGTCAGCTACCAAGGCCCACGGGTGAGACGCTGGGCAGACAATTTGCGGTCTGCAAAGGAACTACCACAGGTGGTAAAGAAAAAGCTGGACAAGGAACTGTCATTGGGCAGAATTGCGGGCCCATTTTATGAGTGGCCGAGTCAGAATTTGATGATATCCCCATTGGGAGTTGTGCCGAAGAAGGCCCCGGGTGAATTCAGGTTGATACATCACCTTTCATGGCCGGAGGGCACATCTGTTAATGATTTCATTGCAGCGGAAGACACCAGAGTGGTGTATGCATCTGTGGACGATGCTATCAAATTGGTCAGGGCGTGTGGCCATGGGGCAGAATTGGCAAAATGCGATATACAATCAGCTTTCAGGCTATTGCTGATACACCCAGGGGATTTTGATTTGCTGGGGATGCAGTTTGAAGGAGCAATCTATGCGGACAGGGTCCTGCCCATGGGTTGCGCGATTTCATGCGCCTTGTTCGAAGCCTTTAGCACCTTCATGCAGTGGGTCTTTGTCAAGAGCAGTGGGCATTATGCGGTGACCCACTACCTGGATGACTTCCTTTTAGTTGGAAGGAAGGATTCGGGGGAGTGCCGGACGGCTCTTAAAAAGTTTCAGGACATGGCACAACAGCAGATGGGAGTGCCTTTGGCACCCGAAAAGACCGAAGGCCCCTCATCGGTTCTCACCTTTCTGGGTATTGAGTAAGACTCCAGTACAATAACGGCCAGATTACCGGCGCAGAAAGTAACGGAGATGCTGGTTTTCTTGGTCACAGTGAAGGAGGCACGAAAAATCAATTTGCGAACAGCTCAGAAGCTGTTGGGGAACTTTAACTTTGCTTGTAGGGCAGTTAGGGGGGGGAGGACGTTTTGCAGGCGACTAGGTTTGTCCATGTCAGGCGCAGTGTTGCCACACCACAGAATAAGAGTGTCAATGGGACTCAGAGAAGATGTTAGGGTTTGGGAAACATTTCTGAAACAATTCAATGGGGTATCCATGTGGTTCTGTGAGGAAGAGACAGTATGGCATTTGCAGATATTCTCAGATGCGGCAGGAGCGCATGGTTTTGGGATTTTCTGGGATGGCAGATGGTGCGCAGAGGCGTGGCCAGCACTTTGGTTACAACAAGGGAGGAGCATTGCTTTTCTGAAATGTTTTCCCCTTCTGGGGACACGAGTTAGCAAATAGGACAGTCTTATTCAGAATCGACAACATGGCTGTCGTGGAGCTAGTGAATAGACAGAAAGCGAGGAATTTGAGGGTTTTGCGCTTGTTGCGCTGATTCATGTTGCAGTGCTTATCTCTGAATGTGATCTTTAAAGCTGTCCATATACCAGCAGTTTTCAACGAGATTGCGGATTCCCTGTCTCGTTCACAGTGGCAGCGTTTCCGCAACCTGGTGCCAGGAGCAGAACAGACCAAGACAGCGGTCCCGGCAGACATTTGGGAATGGGGGGCGTGATGATCACGGGGCAGGTGGAGATGTTTTTAGCGGAATCCACTCGGCGAAGTTACCGGCTGGCCTGGTTGGATTTTCAGTTTTTTGAGCGGTTTGCAGGAAATTTTTGGGGACAGAGCGACAAACAGCTAGAGCATCAGACTTTGCGTTTTGTGCTGTGCATGATTCAGAGAGGTTTATCAGCGGCCACTATCGGGGGTAAACTGGCAGGTGTATCTTTTTATGGGAAATTGTTTTTTGATCACGACCCAGCAAGAAACGATCTGTTGGGAAGAATGCTAAAAGGTTGGGGCAGAATCAGAGCGGTAGAGGGTAGAATGGCCAGGGAACCCATTGATTTTGATTGGTTACTAGAGTTGTTACACGTACTGCCGGTATGTTGCGCAGATGAATACGAGTTGGCGCTTTTCCGCTTATGCATGGTGTGGATGTTTTTTGGAGCTTTTCGAGTGTCAGAGTTGTTGGGGGTCGGGGCGGCGGTTGAGATGCGCTACAGGGAAGTGTGCGTGCACGGCGATCGATTGGGGACCTGGCTTAGACGATCAAAAAACGACCAACTAGGTAGGGGAAAGTGGGTATGGTTAGAGAAAGGGGGTAACGTGTTGGCTTGCCCAGTTACGGAATGGAGCAAGTTTCAATCCTCACGTATGTCGAACAGGGAAGCCGGGGTTTTTGTACATAGGTCAGGAGCCAAGCTCACCAGTTTTCAGCATTTACGAGTATTGAGGATGGCTTTGGGACGTGTGGGCTGCCAGTCCATGGATTTTGGTACACATTCGTTCAGAATTGGGGCAGCTACGGCTGCGGCGCATTTGGGTTGGGACTGGGCAAAGATTAGGGCGATAGGGCGATAGGCCGCTGGAGATCAAGGTGTTGTGAGCAATACGTTAGACCCTGAGATGCGAGGAGGGACAGCTCCAATATTTTTTGGGGCGGGGGGGTTGTTTTTGGATATTTAAAAACGTATATTACAGTTATTTTTCCATTGCAGGAGATGCGTTTGGTCCATCGCAGGGCAAGGCGGTAACATGGCTGGTCGGCCATTCATTTGTACATTGGGCAGCGAAGTTCGCGGAGCAGCAGATATATGGTCGGGCCCTGGGACTATCCAGCAGGCGGTACGAGGTGCTATGGTGGGGAAAGAGCGGCATGCGGTGGGGTAACCTGCTTCCTTTCATCACTGCTAACTTATTGAACTGGCGATGTCCGGATTTGTTAATCATCCATTTGGGAGAGAATGATCTGGTAAAGCTATCAGGACTCACGCTACTGCAGCACATGCAGAGAGACTTGGAGATTCTCAAGAAAAAAACTGCATGGTACATGCTTGGTGTGGACAGAATTTGTTCCCTGTAGAGTGTGGAGAGGGGCAGTAAAGTATGGAGCCATGGAGCGGGCTCGAAGGAAACTTAACAGAGCGATGAGGGTTTTCTGCTGGGCTCAGGGGATAAAAATACTGAAGCATGAGAACATTACAGAGCAAGAGGTAGCATTATTCAGAGACGATGGTGTTCACCTGTCCACACTAGGAAATGCGTATTATCTGACAAATCCGAGACTGCTGGTTGAGGAGTTGTGGGGAGAGAACTTGTGGATCACAAACAAGAAATGAGGAAGTGCTTGTTGCAGTAGCCTGGCCAGGAGGTTGGGGGGGGTGGGACAGCAAAATGCCAAATGGGTTTGTGCTGGTTGGCAGTAGATGGGGGAGGGTGGTGAGTCAGATGCGGGCTTGGCCACCCTTCCAGGGAATAAACAAGCAGGTGAAGGCTCTGAGTGGGGGTACGCACGAACCAAATGGGGCATGAAAGGAAAAGGGGAATGGAAACGAAATAAGGGTTTGAAGGGGAAGGATGAGCGAGGAGATGTTAAAGGGAGGGCGTTATTAAAGTTACGGTTTACGTTAAAAAGTTAAGGTTATTTTGCTTATGCAACCCTGTCCTAATAAATGACCTTTTACACTAAAAACAGCTGTCACTGAGTTATTTCCAGATGGAGGGGCCCGCAGGAAGCAAGAGCAACGCTCTAGTCTTCCCGCGGGCCGGTTCGGGAAGGAAGTGACGGCGGGACAGGGGATTGGGGGAAAGGTAAGTGGGGGTGGGTTTATGGGGTGGGAATAAAAGGGGTTGGGGGTGGAGGGACCGGCCTGTTTCCGCGCTGACCCATCGCGCGGTTAGTTTGGCCTCCCACCCACCCGGCAATTAGAAGAAGAGTTTGAAAGGATGGAAGTTAGAGGCGAATGGCAAAGGGGGGGAGGGTAGTTGTCAGTTAGGGCAGGTTGCAGGAGAGAGCGAGCAGTAGATGGGGGAGGGTGGTGAGTCAGATGCGGGCTTGGACACCCTTCCAGGGAATAAACAAGCAGGTGAAGGCTCTGAGTGGGGGTACGCACGAACCAAAAGGGGCATGAAAGGAAAAGGGGAGTGCGTAGGGGAATGGAAACGAAATAAGGGTTTGAAGGGGAAGGATGAGCGAGGAGATGTTAAAGGGAGGGCGTTATTAAAGTTACGGTTTACGTTAAAAAGTTAAGGTTATTTTGCTTATGCAACCCTGTCCTAATAAATGACCTTTTACACTAAAAACAGCTGTCACTGAGTTATTTCCCGATGCAACGCTATTTTACAGCCTGCTATGAGCAGGCGAACGAAACGGCAAAGACCGGCCACGTTTAAGAACGCCGGTTGCCACAATGTTATCTGCATCTTTCCTGTGAACGAGCAAGGCCCGGCTATTCTCCTGGACAACACGCACTTTACGCTCTACAATCTGCTGCACGGGGAATATAAAGCAGTAAGGGTTGGCCATTTGTCAGTCCGCTGGTTTGCGTAAGGCACTTGCACTTTGGCCATGTTTTGAGTAATGACAGGTGTAACACTGGGCCAGCGGTCTGTGCTAGGGGGCAAATGAAGCCACATGGTCGGGCGTTTTGTGAGGTCACTAGTTTGCACGTGCACTTGAAACTTGTGAACTGAGTAAGGACAGGCGCAATATGGGGCCAATGAAAGAGCTAGGTCCGGGTACTTCATTTACAATAGCATTCATTAATAGCAGGACAATTTGCACAAGACTGGGGTTTGATGGGTCAACAATTTGCTACTAGGGGGAAAATGAAGCAGCAAGGACAGGCGTTTTGTGAGGTCACTGGTTTGCACTTGGCATGTGCACTTGAAACTTGTGAACTGAGTAAGGACAGACGCAATATGGGGCCAATGGAAGTGCCAGGTTGGGTTACTAGCACTTTATTGACAACGGCACTAATAAATTGCAGGACAATTTGCTCAAGAATGAGTTTCATTGCAATAGTGGACATTTTTAGCAGAGGTTTTCCTCCGCATAGCAGAGGTTTTTAGATCCTTTTTTGGTATTTTAAACAAATGCATCACAATTGGTTTATTTTTAGTAATGTATGTAATGGTTATAATTAACTTTGACTTGACTACTTTGTTTTTGTCCTATCCTGCCTCTTAGGGTGGAAGGGACCAACTCTTAAGGGAGAATAGGGTGCTTTGGAATGGGCCCCTTGAGTCCTTTAGATGTGCGGTTGGTATGGCCATAACAAGGTGAGTGGGTGATAACATCCTGCTAGAGGATAACCATCCATCTAGTAAATAACTTGTGACAATGCTCTTGATATGATGATTGACAACCATGGAACTCACTACGTGTCTCTATTTTTAACTTCTTGTCTTTCTCGGCCTCTCCCTATTTCTCTCCCACTTTCTGGCTTTTTCTGCCGCTCCCTGGCTTTCTTTGTATGTTCAGGTTTTCTCTTTCTCTTTTTCCATGCCTTCTCCTCGCTCCTCTGCCTTTCTCTCGCACTCTCTTTCTCTGTCTCTCTCAGTCTCTTTGTCTTTCAGTTTTTCTCTCTTTCTTTCTCTTGCAGTGTCTCTCCTTTTCTGTCTGTCTGACCATCTATGCTGAATTCCAGCCTGCTGATACTCATGTTGGATCGGTCGGCTTTTCTAACAGCAAAGTAGAGCCATCGATCCCAGGTCTTAAGGAATTGCTGCCCTTGGACTTCTCATCCTTCCCCGCCTTATGTTCAGCGGTTAAATCTGTCTCTCCTGCTGATCCCCTCAAACCTGACATTACTTTAAAATTGCAAGAGTTTGTTCTCCCTCGTCTCTTAGAGATCTCCAATCTCTCCCTGTTCTCGGCCACTGTTCCACAGGACTGGAAGCAGGCCAAAGTGATTCCTCTATTGAAAAAGCCATCTCTTGATCCCTCATGCCCAGGCAACTACTGCCCTATCTCCCTTCTCCAGTTTTTATCTAAGGTGGTAGAAAAATATGCCAACAAGCTCCTGTCGGGGTTCTTAGAAACTAATCACACCTTGGATACTTCCCAAAATGGGTTCAGATCGCACCACAGCTCTGAGTCGGCGCTTTTGGCAGTGACTGAGTTACTACGCAACCTGGTGGATGAGGGTGGCTCTGCGGCCCTTATTCTTTTAGACCTGAGTGCCGCACTTGACACCGTTTCTCCTAAGGTGCTGCTGCAGCGTCTCTACGACACCAGGATTCGGGGCGAGGCCCTGGCCTGGTTCACCTCTTTCGTTGGGGACTGCTCTTTTCAGGTTTTTTCTACTCCTTTCTCCATCTCCCAGACCCTTTTGCAGCATGGAGTCCCTCAGGGCTCCTTGCTGAGCCCGACAGTATTTAACATATATGTTAGGCCTTTGGCAGAACTGGTAAGACACTTCGGGGTATCCATCGTCTCTTAGGCTGAAGATACTCAGCTGCTCTTTTCCCTTTCCGCTGATTCATCTAAAGACATTTCTAATTTTTAGAGCTGTATGTTATCAATTGCTTGATGTATGTCCAATAACTGTCTAAAGCTAAATTCCAGCAAAACAGAGGGCTTGCTTTTCGTAAACACACCCAAATATGTGGAGATTCCTGGTGGATGGATAGTTTGGGGCCCCCTCCCTCACCTAAATCATCGGTAAAAAACCTGGGGATCTGGGTGGACAACTCCCTCAACTATGATATGCAAGTAACCACTCTGGCGGGCACTTGTTTTGGGCCGCTGAGAAGACTGAAACCCATCATTGGCCTATTTCAACCACATATTCACCAATTGATTATCCAATCCCTGATCTTATCGCTCTTGGACTAGTGCAATATTTTGTATCTTTATATCAAGAAATCTGTCCTAAAGAGATTACAGTCAATCCAATATGAGGCATCCAGACTGTTTTTCTCTTTCTCCAAGTTCTGCCCTGTTTCCGGACTGCCTCACAAACTTCACTGTCTCCCTATTGAGAAAGACATACAATTTAAGGCTTTTACCATGGCACACAAGATCACGAACACTTCTGATGCCCCCATTCTGTTCGATCTAATGCAGCCCTATTTTCCTAAGAGAGCACCGTACTCGGCTCAACTTAAGTGGTCAATCACCCGGCGCTTCCAGAGCAAAAATGCTGGTGGCCGCTCTTTCCAAGTATTGGCCCCAGCTCTGTGGAACAATTTGCCCTTTCAGCTTAGGAACACTCAGAGCCATTTGGATTTCAGGAAAAAGTTTAAAACCTGACTCTTTACCTATTAGAGATCCCTTACTCGTTTTACTCTTCTCTATGCTCAGCTGATTGCTTCTGGTGAGTAGCGCTGGGAAGCCCCTTGCTGGGGCAGCTATGCGCTATATACATCTAATTAACATCACATAACATATCTCCTTCCCACTCCAGGTTGTAATAGATTTTATTAGCAAAGTTAATTAAAACCAACGCTAATCACGTAATCGTGCCAAATAATCACTCCCACGTGCTCTTAAGTTAAACTTTAAGTACACACAATATAAAAACAGTCCACAATAGTTAATACTGATTGATTTTGTCAGCGTTTGATTATGCACTGTGTAAAAAAGTCATAATACTAAGTCTTTTTCTTAAAATATTAGGCTAAAAATGGGATCTTTAAGTCCAAGCACTTGCTTGCAGCCATAGATAAAGTGGCAATGCAGCCTGGTTACTAACATAAAATACAATCAATTTCAAAAAGGCAAATAAAGCATATTCAAACTAGTATGTCAATCTACAGGGCTTAAAACTCCCCCACAGTGCACGCCAACCCTTCAACTCTAAAAGTTGGCTTTGTTTTCTCCATCCACCCAATATACTAAGGTTTACCATTTGAGTACGCATTAACACGGACCCGTAAATCTTTACAGCAACTATGCCATTCAGTTGTTATCTATGTTCTACCTACTCAACTATTTTCGCCATTTCTTTGTGGGTCTGCACCATGTATTTAGTCCCCCGACAAGAAAAGGAAATTGAGGTGCCACTTAACCATCTAATAATGGCTGGCCTACATGAGCGTATATATTCAGTGACCTAAGATTATATTTCAAGTACTTTCTCATATATTCTGACAGTGCCGGACCCACACAAAAAACATGAAAATGTGACTCTTGTTTATACCCACAAAGGCGACAAGATTGTGACTGAGTGCTGTCTCCATGAAGGGACCATGTCTTCGGTTTCCATCATGCCAAAACGCAATAGCATAAATTGATGTTTCAAAGACTCAGTGAAGGGTACTGCTAGATATTCCTGAGGCCCTCACTTCCCCTCTCTGCCTGTCTCCCTGCCCAGGCCCAGGCCCATACTACTTCCTGTGCTCAGAGCTTTATTTTTGTGTCCTATGAGAACAGAAAAACTCCCAGAGCTGGCGCTGGAGCTAGGTGTGCTGGGGTACTGCCTCGAAGGATGTTCGATGGAGAATAAACTTTAACAAGGCTCATGATGTGCTTTAATTTTGGCAGCCTTAGCTGTGTTTTCAAAGACTACTAAAATATCAGACATCTTCTGATAATCTACTGCCAGATATTTTAGCGAGGAGCCCTATCTCCATGTGAAAGGAGCCTACAACATGACAGATGTTTAAAACATCTGTTACCAAACAAAACTTTAAAAATATTTTCAAATATCCCAGCGGAATGGTAAACATCTTTAAAAAAAAAAAAAGATTAAGTAGATTCACAATAAACCAGGGCACATTTGGTTTAAATTTATCTAATGCATACAAGGTTAAATTGCTTTGATTTATTATTTTTCTGTTTTTTTATGGCCTTCAAGGATTGAACTGTTTGTTTCATGTTGTTCCACCACTGAAGTGAGCCTCAAATAATGTTTGATCATATATGAAAAAGTGAACAGACACAATATAATTAGTTCCTTCAAAACAGCAGATATGTGAACCCCACTTTCTTACGGTCTTTGCTTCAGATCAAAAATATTGTCACTTGACTGATACAGGAACTAATAAGAGGCTGTGCAGACTTGTAAATACTGATCTCCAAAAGATAGGAAAGTACCACAAACTACAAATAATAATCACTGTAAAAAAACGGACAACATATTTCAACAAAACATACATAACCCATTAGGGTGGTACTAGAGGCTAGACATAAACTTTCAGAAAAAAATAATATTTGGAGTAAGATGTGGAATCCATAGACTATATTTTAGGGATTAGAATGGTATGGACTCACACAACATGTTCCAGGTTACAGTTTTCATGTGTAGGTTCTCATATGTAGTTGTATAAATATCACAAAATAAACATGGAAAATTTAAATATTGGCATGCTGCCCCTGTCGCGTGGGCTCTCATTATCCTAAATGAGACTACTGGATTTCTAGGTAGCAGGATCGTTCCTGGTGTGGGGGACTGAGTCTGACCCACTTGGAAGGACCTCTGTCACCCTCAATCCGGTTTTGCTCCGGCTAACTAGCAGTGCCTCATCTCTCCCACGGGGAAGAGATGATTGGGCAGCCGAGCGCATGACATCTTTGGAACTTCTCAGGGAAGTCGTGGTCACTCAGATCCCAACCAGCTCTCTCATTTACAGTATGATCTCATATACAAATGACAAAGGCAGTTTGAGTTTTATAGATTGTTTTAATAAAACGACTGCATTTTAGATATTAAGGCGTGAGCCGCAATAACCAGAACCATACAACACAGTAGGATTGAAATAGTCACGAGGAGAGTGAAACATAAGAATAACGCTATCATGGTGTTAATGGATTCTATTCTCTCTCTCAGTTAGTTCCATTTCGAGCACAGCATGTTAAGCTACTAACTTGCCTTTCAGATTTCCCGGGAAGCCATCAACCCTCATACCTGAGCAAAGGCCTGTGATCTGGTTCAGCATCTGCAACGAGGCAGTCAGCGTCTAGTTGTGGTTCCCTGGTCGGAATCTCCCTCTTGCGTGTATTAGGACAAGGAAGTGTTTTTATAACTAACATGTCAGTGTGATCACAAAATGTCCCTACGCAAGAATGCCAAAGACTAAACTCCTACCACGTCTATCGGCAATGTACCAGACTGTATCCTTGACTGAAGCACAGAGTGAACAAGAATGTGTTATTGAAAACTCTAGTGCTGAAGTAGGCTAAACAGTGTGACATAAAAAATAAAACAAGACCGTAGAACTGGCTATTTGAAAAATAACAGTACAAAGCTGAATAAAAAGCATTTAGAGCAAAGTGCACAGAGGCTCTATGCTGCGAGCAAAGGAATAAAAGGCATCCAGGGCAAAGTGCACAAAGGCCTAATGCCTAAAGCTAACACGCAAAGGATACATAAAACTGACCACACTACACCCCTTAATAGTAAATGTAAGACATTGGGTTTATTGGTTGAAGTGAGGGAAAGCCCCACTCATGCAACAACCACAGTCCTTGTTATGGTGAACAACTGAACTCACTAAAGCAAACTCTGCTAAGACCTCCGTTGCTTGGCACAAAGCAGTACGCCTTCACTTAGAGGCAAAGTGTAGAATATATAGGCAGCACACAAGCAATAATAAAGTAAAATTGTAGCACAAGTAAGATCCCAAATACATTTCGAAGAATAGAGGACATTTTAACAAATAAAATAACACTAGCGCAACAAAATCCAATCAGTCGAATTGGAGATGTGTTATGTTAATTTAAATTATATTGCGTATGAATCACCCCATGAGGGGTATCTCAGCACAGTTTGCCATAGACACCACAGGCTACAGGTACAGAGAAATGTCAAAGAGTTAAAACAGTGCAGTCTTAAGTAATTTCCTAAATGTGATATGATCTGGGCATGGGCACTATTAATAAACACTCTAATAACATAAAAAAATTATAATAGATTTGTTCATAAACCATACATAATTTACATCAATGTTAAAATATTTAGTGCTCGTGTAGTCTACACACACAGTACGTATTCCATGATAAAAAAACAATTACAGTAAAACAAAGATTAGAATGTAAAACATAATCAATTGTGGTTTGTCAAAATATTTTTAATTTAAAATTGTAAGACGCCCAAAAGCACAGAATGGTATAAGGAAACACCAACAATGTGCACAAACTCTTGTCTACATCTACATACTGACCATGCAGTATGAAGTACACACATAAATAGAAAAAGCTGCATGAGTCTAAATGTAAAAAGAATGACTGTGCTAAGGTGCACCCCAGTCTTGCACATTGGTGATAACTGGCTCTTTAAATAAAGTGTGAAAACAAATGGTAATCTTGTGCCACACTGAGCTGTTCTCATGTTTTCCATAGGCATTATGATCAGACACAATCATAAACTAAACCTAATTTCCAGAGTTTAGCTACAGCTGATAACATAAAGTCTAAGTTCCAATCTTTGATGCACACACCACATATGCCAGGTACCTTTAATATAAACTCATATACAATGGCATCACTCTATTACTGTATGAAAGTGTAGTGCTAATTGTTTCACTACCATTTCACCAGTAGCCAAGCACCCACCACTGAAGACCTCTCTAAAACCAGTATTTGTACAGCACTTCAGAGTCTTTACCAATCGCTTGCTAGCACCCCAGCAGATGACACAACCTAGTAAGGACAATGAAGATATATTATCAAATGTCTGCGTAGCATTGTATTGTCATTTCTTGTTTTAAAACATATTTGTGTTAGTCCTCATCACCTGCTGTTAAACATAACTTGTCATCATGCATGGTCATCATTCAAACGCATTATTAAATTCAATAGACCAACTCACAATCTGAAAAGTCATCATCGATTATTTTGTTAAATTATTAAACAGGATTTGTCAAGACGGCAGACAAACAAATGGCACTTTCATTAACTGTCTCTTACTATAAGGAAAAGATGTTTTCAATGAGTTAATACCTGAGGTCAGAGCCTTCATCCTCATCACTGTCAACTTGTTGATGCATGCTATCAATATAACCCTCGGTTCCCACTGATAATTGCCATAGGGATGAAATGTATGTTTCCACAAAGGGCAATGTTGTGTAGCATGCAACATAACACAGCAATCTTGGAGACCTCAAAAGCAATGTGACCACAGCACACAGGAATGTACAATCCAATCACGTATTGAGGATAAGTATCCCTGGTAGTATGACCGAGGAAGTAGAGAACAAAGCGTGAAGATCCCAAGTTGGTAATGCACAGTGTCTTTAATCGTAGGCACGGTTTGCCACAGGATTATGCAGTCTTCGAGATACAGCCAACACGTGTTTCGTCACTCAGGTGACTTCATCACGGCTGGGCCGTCCGGCCAAGGGAATGAAACAAGTGACTTGAAGGAAACCTATGGTAAGGTAAGTGGGCCTTATATAGTGGGTAGAAATCTTGTGGTATAGAATGTATATAGGAGGTGATAACCTCACGGAAATGGGTGTGGAGGATCCCAGTGGTGACGAGGTAAGGTTGAGAGGCCCTGATAAGCCTTAGGTCAAAGCCCTGCGTGCGGGGCCGGAGCACTGGAGCAGTCAATCAAAAGCGCGTCTATCTTGGAGACCTTACCAGGAGGCAAGAAGAGGACCCAGGGTCTTGTCCAGGCACCTTAATTGGACCTTCAGGAGCCCAAACGCTCGCTCCACAGGATCCCTCCTTTGCACATGGGTCTTATTGAAGTAGACTTCCCATGGCATTGTCACTTTCCTCAGAGGTGTTAAAAGCCAGGTACAATTTGAAGTCCTGTGCAATACATAATCATAAAAGTTAACGTAAGTGAACTGGTGTTTGGATGAATTGTGTAAATATAATGGTTGAAACTTGCTAACCTACTTGACTATCCTCAATGGAAGGCCTGCCACTTGTTATGGTATAACTATTGGGTAACAGCAACGAGTGATGGGTGGAACCTGTAAAATCTTGCATTGACACTGGAGATCTAGAGGTGTGCAATGCAAGCCACGTGCAAAATGATGGTGTGAAAATGCTTCTTACAGCAGTACATTTGCTCTTTTCCTAATTCATAGAACTTTGCCCTAAAATCGCTCTGTGTAGTATTATTTGTTGACAATTAGATGGAGGGATTCATGCATCTGGTCACAACATCCAGGACCTGGTTGAGGACAGCTGAAAAAGGTGGCTGAGACATGTCTTTTGAGTCACTAACTGTGCACTAGAACAAGCCAGTAGCACAGAAATGCAT